>NC_134703.1:2165000-2300000 GCF_043290135.1 Rhipicephalus microplus
TCCATCCATCCATCCATCCATCCATCCATCCATCCATCCATCCATCCATCCATCCATCCATCCATCCATCCATCCATCCATCCATCCATCCATCCATCCATCCATCCATCCATCCATCCATCCATCCATCCATCCATCCATCCATCCATCCATCCATCCATCCATCCATCCATCCATCCATCCATCCATCCATCCATCCATCCATCCATCCATCCATCCATCCATCCATCCATCCATCCATCCATCCATCTGTAGCGCCATCATCACCATCATCATTTCTTCATCACCGCGCCACGCCTCTCGCGCAGCTGATGCTAGCTCGAGCTGCGCGAGAAAGAGAACGAGCTCACGCACCTGGCGCGTCGGACGTGGACAGCCACCGCGGCTCCGCTTCAGGCGTGGAATAAAGTGGCGAGATCGGCTCGGCCCCATCGGCCGCCTTCGACGTCATCTCACGTCTCCTCTTCTCTCGCCGCGACATTGGTGACCCGGAGAACACGCCCTTCGCCGAACGGCCCGCTGCCATGTTCCCGCAACTCTGCCCGCCAGTGCCGCCGTTGCAATCGACCTACCCCAAGGTATGGTTCATGCAGCTCGATGCCGTTCTGGCGTTGAATGGCATCACGGACCAGCTGCTGATGCACGCCATTCTTTTCGACGCCCTACTGGTAGAGTTGCGCCATCTCGCTGCCACTTCAAGCACCAGCCCGCAGCCTTACGATGCCCTCTGCGCTGCGGTGCTCGCCCGCAGCGGCAACACATACCGTCCGCTTCCGTTTACCCGCACCAGGCAGGTTTCCCCGGCGTCGCAGAGCAAGGTACGCACGCAAGCGCACGCAGAGCAAGCGACGGCACGCGACACCGTGGCCCTCGCCGTTTCCGCGACCACCAGCTCAGACGTCTCGGCCTCCTCTTCGCCGCAGCTGCTGGTCAGCTCCTCGACGGTGCCCCCTGCCGCTCCGCCACCTGCCACTGGTGCCAGCAATGGCCTGCCGGGTGCCTCACCACATTCCACTCGCACCTCCCCGGGCAGCAGCCGACCACCCTCGGCGTCCCCGCTCCCCGCCCCTGTCCCTGTCTCTGTTTCGTGGTCTACGACGGGCCCCAGCGCCGTGCCTTCGCGGAGCCAGAGCCTGCCCTCATCATCGGCGTCGACACTGGCAACCACCAAACAACTGCCACCGTCGCCCCTCTGCCCGTGGCGCCGCAGCAGGCACCTACGTCGAGACCCGGCGTCGCACAGGTGGTTTCGGCTAGCCCCAGTCCTCGCACCTCTGGGGCCCCCCGGCTCATCCAGCCGAAACAGCCACAGATCCTGCCCAAGCTGTCGAGCGGCAGCGCGAACATGACGACACCTTCGGCAGCGGCGACCACCCGGTCCCAGTCTCCCCGGGCGTCCCAGCACAAGGCCACACCGCGGCCCGCGCCTGTACCGGCGCCGCAGCCTGCGACCACGGTGCAGCGCGGTGCCGCGATGGGGCTCAACACGGGGAGTCCGCTGCTCATCGGGAACCCCGCGGCAACGCAGCCGGGCATGTTTCCGGCTGGACCTGCGCAGGGCACTTTTCTGCTGAACCAGTACATTCCGGGCCTGGGCCACAGCCCGATTCTGATACAAGGCGCACTGGGGCAGACCCAGAGCTCTCGGGGACAGATACAGGAGGTCCAGCTGGCCCTCCGGCCACCCCATGCCACGGGCCAGACCCTGGGACCTCAGATGGGGCCCAGGCCCCATGGGGGACATCCAGGACCACCTGGCACCCCGACGCTTGTCATTCCACAGAACCTGGGGCCAAGGCCCAACATCTTTCTGGCACCGCCACGCATGATGTCGCCCCCCTCGTTTGCCATAGTCCCGGGACAGCCACTGACGCTGCAACAGCTGCAGGCCATGCTGCCCACGCAGACCATGCTGGCCCAGCCCACACTGGGTGCGTTCCAGACAGACCAGCACCAATCCCTGGTGCAGATACCGACGCTCACCCAGCCGCAGATACTGGCGCATGCCCACCATCACCACCACAACCACCACCATCATAAAGCCCTGTCGGGACTTCTAATCTCGACAGGCGGCAGTATAGTGTCCTCTGCACCCAGCGCCAACATTGTCACCCACCATCCTGTCATTACCTCGCGACACACGGTCCACTCTCGGCATGTCCGACCAGGTCACCGTGAGACCCGCTTGTCGGCTACCACAGCGACCCGGCACTTCCTCCTGCGTCCTCTGCGCAACACCCAGAGTCGCCCACCAGAGACACACTGCTTACCGATGGCCTATAAACGTTGACAACCTGGACTTGCCAAATGAACACTTTATGGATTGCCGTTCATGTATATAGCATTTGTCGATCTCTTTCTTTTTCACATGCCTTCAAATCGCGCAAAGCGCTAGGGGGGGAGCCCTGTAGCGCCATCATCACCATCATCATTTCTTCATCACCGCGCCGCGCCTCTCGTGCAGCTGATGCTAGCTCGAGCTGCGCGAGAAAGAGAACGAGCTTCTGGCCTGGCGGTTTGGACGTGGGCAGCTACCGCGGCTCCGCTTCAGGCGTGTAATAAAGTGGCGAGATCGGCACGGCCCCATCGGCCGCCTTCGACGTCATCTCACGTCTCCTCTTCTCTCGCCGCTACACATCCATCCATCCATCCATCCATCCATCCATCCATCCATCCATCCATCCATCCATCCATCCATCCATCCATCCATCCATCCATCCATCCGTCCGTCCGTCCGTCTAGCCGCCTATGACACTTAGCTCTCCTAGCCGTTTGGATAATGGTATCAATACCGAACTTGGTATGGCATAACATGACTATATGAAGAGCATGTTTGGCTAGTTCTACCATGAAAATCATGACTTTATGTCATGAATGTTATGATTTATATTTCATGGTCTTGCTGCTCTTGTGGTGGTTTTGTTCACATGATGGCGAACACAAGCGACAAACCCTAAAATAAAAATCATGGCATGCGTGTCATGTAACAACATGACTACATGCCACACTCATGATGTGCTCTTGGCCATTTCGCTAGCGTTACATATACCAAATTTCGTATTACGGCACGATAGACGAAGGTATATGACTGGTGCAAACATGTAAATCGTGTGATGCATGTCATGTAACAACATGACTACATGCCACGCTGATGATGTGTTCGCTGTCCTTTCGCTAGCTTGAATTATACGACATTTGGTGTTACGGGACGCGGATGGATGACGAAGGTGTGAGACTGGTGCAAGCATGATAAACATGAGATGCCTGTCATGTAACAACATGATTACATGTTACGTTCCTGATCCGCTCGCGGCTGTTTCGCTAGCTTCACATATTCCAAACTTGGTATTACGTGACGTCTATGGATGACGAAGGTATGTGACTGGTGCAAACATGATAATCATGAGATGCGTGTCATGTGAGAACATGACTACAAGCCACAGTCAAGGCGCCGGTGCGCGAGCTAGCCGTCGTTCGTTTCGTCACGTCCCGCCGGCGTTGCCACGCCAGGCGCTGGTCCTGCCATATACTTGCAGGCGCACGCTGCGTTGCTTTGACGCATGCGCGTTTCAGAGCGTCCCGCGTCCCTCCGTCTCGAAAAGAGGCAGACGCAGTGCTGTCATGGTAATGCATTGGTGCCAAATGCAGCATGTCGCATTTCGCCCTGGTTGCCGTCGGGCGGTACCGACAAACGCTGGTCGCGCCGGTCGCGCTTAGCGTCAGACTATAGAGTGCTTACATTTTGCTAACGTAGCGTCGCTGTCAACGTTATGTTTGTGTATTTTGGTCCCTTCATGATGCACTCGATGCCGTTTCGCTAGTTCCACCTATACCAAGTTTTGTGTTACGTGACTTCACTGGATAACGAAGGTATGTGACTGATGCAAACATGATAATCAGATGCGTGTCATGTAAAAACATGACAACATACCACGCTCACAGTGTGCTCGTGGTCGCTTCGCTTGCTCCACATATACTAAATTTGGCATAACGTGACGCGAATAGATGACGAAGGCAAACGACACATCCAAACATGATAATCATGACAAGGAAGTCGTGTACGGCGTAATTTACCTCCAGCTAGCAACGTTGTGGTGATTTGAAAGTAGCATATCAACATTCCTCATTCGTGCTTCGCATATCATTGATTCCCACTGTACATGCGATCTGTCTTTTTTTTCAGCTCCAATCTAAGCTACGAAAAGTTAATCGATGTAACTAGTCGACAACTGCTCCTCAAAACATCTCAAAAATGCTGTGTGATCATTAAGTTTATTGGGCCTCTAATATTTATGCTGAAAGTTAAAATACAGCAAAGGCGTAAGTGAAACTTCTTCGTGATGTTTCACACTTGCAGAGCTTTCTACCACATTTTTTTTCGTTTTGAATTGCGTAAAGCTATTCCACTTTCTCGGCAAGGAACGGGTCAAAATCTCCTGGTTTCTTAGAAATAGACTTTTGAGCCAGAATATTTTGAAAGTAGCAAAAATGGCTTGCTTAATTGCAGCATGGCATTTCCTTTTCTAATGAAAATTGTTGCAAATGTTATATTTAAAAATAAACAAGCAACATATAGGTACTCTCGCCACTATAAAAAGTAAGATAATTGTAAAACAAATATCTGTAATGTCTTTTACGATTTAAAATTTGAGATGATAACCGAAGAACTTAGAGGACACTTGATTAATGCCATCAAGAGGAGATTGCGATAGCGTACCGTAATCGCCCAATCTCAACGCGCCCCGTATTCCAACACGCACCTGGCCTGACTTACATTATCAAAAAAATACCGCTGTGGTGCACTTTAAACGTTGGTATTCGATTACAACGGGTATGTGATTTCAAGGTCTATTATTTCCTTTAAAAAAGTTGAGTGTTGTAATTGGATATATATGGTATGGGCGACATATGCGTATCGCCTTCACAACCGCTATCCTGGTATCGCTTCTTGGTGAACGCACAAACCGTGCCGCGAGAAAAGGAGCATCCGGGTACGTGTAAATCGGTTGTTTCAAACAATGTTAGAATACTTATTGCAAGTGCAATGGGGGTGTACTCACTGCACCCCAATTCTTCCTTTTGCCTGTTTGGCGGGATACCCACTAAACGTCTGTGAGGCCACACGCACACATGCGCATTTTGTTGATGATGTTGATCATTACCATGATTAATCATGCCTGAGCACTGTTTAATGAATGGTATATCAAGAACATCAATTGTTGCACATTTCACATTTTTGCAAGCCTGGTGTGACAATACGCTTGCATGCCACTCAATATTATACGTGTCAAGGAAGCTCCTTGCTCTACGTGACATTCATAAAGGTTTTTTTTTAACACGCCCGTGTTTGACGCCGGGATCCACTATGGTTTTGCTAACATATTTCCGTCACATATATGGCGTAATAAAATATATACTAAGAGATTGCAAAGAAAAACTTGGCCCTATACCTTTATGTATCACTCCTAATGCCATCGAGAGACGACATTCTTCCATCTGCAGAGAATGAACAAAGATTGTGTTTGATGATCTGCTCAAGAAAATTGGTGAATTGAATTCTGGGGATACTGCGCGAGGCATGAGTGCCATCTAGCAGTAATCCTTAAAACGAAAGAACTATCTTGGACATAGCGAGTGCGCGGAGTGCTCGCGCAATTATAGAGGCCATAATTTGTAGAAATCAAGGTCACGGCTACGTGGCAGCACTGTATTGTTCAGCCTATGAATGAGGGCGTATGAATAAACAAAGGGACCGAGTACCTAAGGGAACATGAAAGATACGTAATGGCTAAAGGTAAGAGCAATGCAGCGGCGATGTAAAACTAGGGCACTGTGGAATTACAATAGGTATGATGTTGTGAGAGCCATGGTTCCTGGTCTGACGTTAAGCAATGTGGTCTTGTGCATGAGATCAGAAGTTCAAGCAACATTAGAAATTAAGGAACGCGGAATAAGTAGGCTTGCTTCAGGAGCTCGCAGTTATACACCAAATCAGAGAATAGAAGGTGACATGGTATTGACATCATTTGAGAGCTTGAAGCTAGCAGCAAGGTAAAATTTGAGAAGCGATTGAGAGAAATGAGGGAGGAGCGTTGAGCTAGGAAGGTGTCAGCTATTTGGGCAAGAGGAATGTCGATACAAAATGTACGAAGCGAACTAGAAAGTTGACGGGAAAATACTTAGGGAATTACAGGGGGCCAAGCAAAAAGAACTATCGGTTAAGACCGACATGTGGAAAATAGGCATGATTAATAAGTTGGCACAATAGGAGTCTATCGATCTTTTAAGCTGAAAATTGCCAAGGAAAGGATCTATGATAATTTTCTGGGTAGTTTTTGAGGCCAGGACTGTTTGAGGCGAGGACGGGAGTATTGCGAACCAAGACTTATCGGGCCAAACACGAAGGACCATCGTGTTTGGCCCGATAACAATTATCGGGCCAAACACGATATGCAGTGAGTGCAGAGAGGAGGAAGAAACTGTCCAACACTTGATAATGTTCTGTAAATGGCGTCACCCTATATTTAAGTATGGTAGATAGCTAATAAGCTTTATTAGGATCCAACGAAGATTCACTGTCCCGGGCTAGGCCTCCAGAAGCCGTCGTCCCCGGAGCATCGTGCGATGTTCTCTGCGATAGCCTTGGCTCGCTGGACAGCCTAAATTTGGTCCACTGCACGTGGGCTGAGAAGGGCAGCTCGCCACCGCTCAGACAGTCGTCTTGGGGTACACACGCGCTCGTCTAAGTAGTGGCGGCGAACACCGCACTCGCACTCCCAATGTATATGCGCCATGTTGACTGTCTCGTGTCCGCACCATGGACAGCCGGGTGACGGGTGGAGCGAGGGACACAGTCTATGCAGGTGTCGGGGATTGTCAAATGTTCCGGTCTGCAGACGCCTCAGATCAGATGCCTGAGACTGCTCTAGCGGCGTGTGGGGTGGCGAGTAACATCGTGGCGTTTTTCTGTAATGGCTGAGGATCTCGTGGAAAGTAACCATGATGTCCTTGCAGTCCTGTAAGGACTCGGGGTCTGTTATCGTGGTCGCAGAGGTATTACGTCCTCCGACCTCGGGTGCCTCGCCATCATCGATGTGTCACACATCGGCGGCCCTTTCGGCTGCGTCGCGGCAGGTTAGCACTCTCGCGACGAATTGGGCGCGCTCGTTGTGGTTCGACGGGAGGTCAGATCTTTGGTCGCTGCCAAGCTCTTCCACGTGCGCGGGGAACCACTTGAGAGACTTGGCAGCAATCGCGCCACACTTGAAATCTTCAGCTCTGTCATTTAGCATGTGTGCCACCTCGACAGAGATCCACCCCTTCGTTAAGTTTCGCACCCGCCGTCTTGGCATCACTCACGATAAGTGTGTCCTCGTTTTCACTATGAACCGTTGCGAGGGCTATGACTATTTATTCTGCCACCTCAGACGATGGCAGCCTCGCAGATCTTGTCACAAGAGTTCATTCCCTCGTGTCGACTACCGCCATGGAGGAGGCAGGTGTCGATTGTCGCCGTTGTTCCTCTCGCTCATTCTGCTGTTGTCCTCGGTCGGGCCGGGGGTATCTAGCAGCGTCGACAAAAAGGACACCCTTTCGGCTGCCGTGCTCTTTGAGGATCCCCTTCGCTCTGCATCTGAGCCTTTCGACATCGTGCACTGAGTGCATCTTCTAGGCATACTCTCTGTTAGTATAGCATTCTTGACCGCTGGCAATAGCACGTTCTTCTGTCCCCCCATCCCGTGGTAACGAATCTCGAGGGAGTCGAGGATGGTTGTTCCAGTCTTTGTGCCCAATTGTCTCTCAAACTGCGTGGCCCTCTGAGCTTTGATAATTTCGGCGAGCACAGAGTTTTTCAAAGCACTGGGATTTAGGGACAGGGAGGGCAAAATAGACTTTAAGGGGGTGGAAATAACTAGGAGGAGGCTATTTGATTGGTGGCTACAATCGAGACATGAGCGCAAATTAATCCTTCACTACAAAGTGCCAGTCCTTAACTTCACTATTTAAAGGAAAAAAAGGATAAACTCCGTTTTCGTTCACTAAGTATCCGTACTAGGTGGCGTTAGCCACCACCCTATCTAAAGGGTACAGCCATTTAATCCATCCATGCATCCAGCAAAGCGTAAACACCCGCCTTTTTGAGCATAGCGCCGCATTGTGAGCGCAGCGTATAAACGCTGCCGACCGTAGACTTACTTATGTACGCCTTTTCTACTATGAAGAAACACACCACAGAATACTGGCATGTTGATACTGTGCCTCAGTTATGCGCAATATTTATTTTATTTGACAACGCGCACAAGTATGAAAACAGAACATAGATCAAGATTGGTGGGCACCAATCTTGAACTTTAGCCGTTTTGGTTGACAAACGCACAAGTCGACCGACACACACTCAGACCAATTTTTTTTTTTTGCGCTCAAGTTTCCCAAGTAAGCCTACCATCTTAAAAAACTCAAAGAAAAAGTTCCGTTGTGGGGTACAAACCAGCGACTTCACACTTCGCAGCGTGCAACACAAGCCACTAAGCCACACATACGTTGTCACTGAACGTGGTAAAGCCAATTCATTTATATACATCATGTACCGTTGGCGGTCCTCAGAGCTTCTCAACTTCACCGCGTTTTTGTAATCAATATCGAGATGGCACAAAGGGCTCGCGTTGTGCGCCGGTCTCTCCCTTGCACGCGCTTATCAGATCAGTCGTCACTCAGGAGAGCACGAAGGTCACGTCTCTCGCTGCAGCGGCCGCATTTACAAAAGGAGCCCATTGCTCACATACTATGAAGTTCGTGCACGTCCTGTGTATACTTGTGCGTTCGTTTCTTGCGTCTTTCTGTTTTAGCAGTAAGTGTCGAGCTGGGTCAGTTGTCTGTTCGCGCTCGTGTTGTGTATGATCATTTTGTCCATGCTTTCTGTATGATGTGCTCAGTGTAAGCTTGGAGCTGCTAGACGTTCTTTGCATAAAGTTGAAGTTTGTTGCTGTATACACTGCAAAAGGCTTACACCCTTAAAGGTGTACTTTCGTCCCAAACTTATATTCAAGAACACCTTAAAACGTAGGGGATAAGGAGACGTCACAGCCTACTTTTATAAAAGTTCATGAACATCCCTAAACTAAGTGTCTTAGATCATGCTGCCCCCGTGCGAGTGGGGTGTCACACTTAAAAACACCCTTTAAACAATTGCAGTTACATGCATAGCATACTTGATGAAATGGAGCACAATTAACGGGAAAACAAAAGGACCGACACACAAGATGAAACGATTCGTTGTGTGTGTCTCCACTCTTCTAAAGAGAGAGAGAAGGAATGTAGGAAAGGTAGGGAGGTTAACTAGACTATGCGTCCAGTTTGCTACCCTACACATGGGGAGGGGCAGAGGGGAGTAAAAAGTTTTGTTCCATATAACAAAAACTGTTCGATATAACAGTTTAGGCTTCGACCCGTTGGTGAGGCATATTTGATTGAATGGAGTGCGGACAACAAAATACAAAAGAGGAGACAGACAAGATAAATCGTTCCCTAGTGTGAGTCTTTTCTTTTGTTGTCCCGCTAATTGTGCTTGATTTCATCAAGTATGCTTGCACATAGTATTTACATCGTTTCAAGTGTGTTGTTATGTGCTACACCCAACTAGCACGGATGTAGCTTGATCTAACACACATAGTTTAGGTGTGTCCTAAACATCTATAAAAGTAGGATGTAACGCCTTTAACCCTATATTTCAGGGTCTTTCTCAACATCCTAAAAGGGTGTTGCCCATGGGACCAAAATACACCCTTAAGGGTGTACACATTTTTGCAGCGTAGCATTCATTCATTCGTCCTTGTGTCGAAACAATGCAAAGTAAACGCTCAACTACCTTGGTGAACACGTCTTAACTTCGCGTTATAGCGACTGCTTTAACGAAGAATAGGCCATGTTTTTCTTTCTGATTCTGTCCGCGTGAAGCAGTGGCGTGCGTCTGCGGTAATATTACGTATACCACGGAGAATTTTTTGTTTGAGTTTCACTCGAACCAAACATATTTTATTATTTATTTCTTTATTTTATTCTACCTCGAATATTCGCTCAGGAACAATGCCGATTTCACGCTCACAGCGAACGAAGCTGAAACTGACGCCACAGTTTTTGCGAAGCGAGAGCTTTAATGCTATCGCATTAACATAACAGCTTGTAACGTAGAGGAAAAACGTTTTTAAGGTTCTCCCTAAAAATGATTATTAGGCAGGCCATGCACCCTTGTCCCACTAAAAAACGTAGCTGTTGATGGAACTACTCAGAATGCCCTATAATCGATTCCTCATTATTTTGTTGTCTGCATCTTTATTATCTATTGCTGTCACTGCATCTGGTACGCGTCCAAAGGATGACTTTTATATAAACAGACAGACCATTAAAGCATAATGCTTACTGAGCGACTGTTGTTCCATGACACTTTTCCAATTGTTATCTCAGCTGACTGTTATCCCAGGTGACTCCATCGCTCAGCATTTGGATAAAAAGTTTGCACAGCAGAACAAAACTAGACTAACACTGGGTTTCATATGAGAACTTAAGAGACAAGCATTTTCGCGGCCTTTTACTGTGTGGTCCGCGGATGCAAGGCTCACATGCTGACAACCATGAGAATAGATTCGGGCTACGACCTTAAGACTGTTGATGCCAAATTACAGCCCACGCAATCAAATGCTGTACCAAACAAGCACGTAAAAATAGGCCTACGCGAGAGCGCGCTAATAGAAAACTCAGCTGATTGTATTAATAAGCGACAGCCAGTACACAGGTGCGCGTTTATGCCACCTCAGCACACCCATATGCAGTGAACCTATTTTCTATCGGAAACTATGACGTTAGTGTTCGCAATTTGTTGACGCTGTTCCGAAGCCGCATTACGGGGGCTTCTGGTAATAATTTGTCTGATATCAACGAAACTTGGCATCTGTTTTCACACTTCAAGTCTAACAGCTTGTACGTGAGCACAGACTTGAAACGTCTCGCAGAAAAGCGCATGCACAAAGCATTTGCAGAATTAAGCCTTTGTACATTGCTGGGAGTAAGATGACTCAGCTATAGAATCCAATTATAAGGAGCCCTTACGTAAAAGGTACGCGAGAACTGTCGCCGGGGCACATTATGGAAAGCTTACTAATTTTTGTACTGCATTCCATGACATACAAAGATGACGAAGATCGGTCTTTTGTGCTAAACACTGATGAACTGCAGAGATAGGAGCAAAAAATTACTTAGCGCTCGCATTCACTCAATCACCCCGTGGAGGTGCCGACTCTGTTGCTATTCCAGTGCAAATATTACTGGTAGTATGAAAGCTCCGCATACATGTTCGCAAGCTCACGTTGCGTGTGGCTTCCGATTGTGTCTTATGGCGCCTTTCACGGAGTCATCTGGCGTTGGAATAGCTGACAGTCCTATTCGTGATGGTTGTGGTGCCGTGGAGCCATTAAAACGCATTATCTGCAATTCTCGTTGCCACAACGCGCAGAGACGACCACTCACAATCAACCTAGCTCCCGTTCACTTCCGGACCGATGCTCGTGACAACCATTTGATATAATCGCACTGAAAACTTATTGCGAATGAATCCGACGAAGGCACTGTTTCATTTCTTGGAGACAGCAGACAAAAACAAACCATCACGTAAGTACGACGCATAAAGCACAGGACTGACTGTCTGACTGACTGAGATGTTCGGCATGCTCTTCTTTCTATCTTCGTCGTTAAACCTATACCTTTGAAACATTTATATTGCTTTCCTCAATGCAGGATAGCATGTCGATTACTCTAAACTGGTTTTACCTTGCTGCATTCTCTATCTCTCTTCTGTTCCTTCTTTGAATGACATTCGATACGCTTTACAAACCAAGGCCTGTATGAGCAAAGAAGTTCTTAGGCTAGAGAAAAACACCAATTTTAGATCAATGAAACCATCTGGCCTGACTTCTTGAGCAACTGTTCTCACTGTCAAATACATTAACTATAATTGTGTGGGCGCAATTTCTTTATATTTTACTCCTTTTACCCGTACTGTTTTTTTTTCGCCTCGTCCCTGACTGCAGTACAGCCAGTTGATATTATTAAAATACCTGCGTTTCTAGTATGATTTCTTTTTTTTCTATACCTCTCTCTGCAGCTCTGTGTGCATTCATTGAAATAGGAGGAAGCAATGAAAGCTCACTTGATGACGATAGGATCTGGCTTGCTTTGTTGGGGCGGTTCTATACCGACGCACAGAACAGCTGGTATGTGTTCCTATAGTCATGCGCGACCCGAATGAAACTTGACATATAGATTTTTTTCTGAGGAAGGAGAGCAAAGGCTGGAGCCTACCATCTCTCCTGGCATTTCGGTATGTTAAAGTGTCTTCCGCAAGAGCACTTGAGTGTCAGATGAGCCTTTTAAAAGCGCAGGGGATGGTTGGAATCCTATAGGCCATAGTTCTTTGTCGTCTTGCCCACTGGCAGCTCGTGCTTTCTCCATTAAAAGTACATGCGGGCCTACACCAAGAATTTGTAATAACGGTGGCTTCAAGTGTGCTACATTGATCGATGTTTTGGGCTCTACAGGGGTGCAGTAAGCGAAATTACCGGATGTCATTGAATCTCTTACCATTTTAAGCTGTCAAAATCACGCTTACATCCAGCATGAAAAGTGTATAATATAAAATGAAGACATATGCACACTGCGCACATATATTGCCAATTTCCTGGTAATCAAAATTCAGTATTGACCACAGTTCAGCTCAGCCAGTGATATACTTCTGGCTTCACTTCGTCGAGACAATCCGTGGCTTGGAAGAGGTTCTAACCACGAGTGAGTAACTTCTTAAAAGTCTACCTGACAAAATCATTAAAAAACGAAACCGTGAGTACAAGCCTGCACTGGATAACTGCATCTGCATTGAGCAAACGATCATTTTTGAATAATGGCTACGAATATCCAGTCTTCTTGGCACCCTTTATACAATTGTCACTGCTCGTTCAGTGCAATCATCATTGACTTACCCCAAGTTGTACTAAATACTTTTACAGCCTCAAACAAAAAAAAAGCTTCAGAGCAGCTCAAAGAAAAGTGTTTAGTGTCACATAACGTATAAACATTCGTTTGAACACAGGGTGGCGTATGCTCCATTATTTTCTGATGATCTCTAGTGCGAATAGTTTAGTCGAGCATTTATAGCTCTTTTATATGAATGAATGAAACATTCCTGGTAAATTACATTTCTATCGTTTCTTTGAGGTAACGAAGGCAAGCACTTGATGAAGAGTCTTTTTTTGTTATGTACAACCTATCGAAACCTACACTGAATGAAGCCAAGGAAAGTACTGGTGTAGTAATAGTGCTCTTTTACTATAATGTGATCATTAGGGTATGTATGTAACAAAATTTCGAAATTTAAGTGGACAAAAAGGTAACTTGCTGCAATTGGGGTCGAACCTGCAACCTTGGGGTAATGTGTGGGATGCTCTTGCAATTGAACTGCAATGGCAGTAATCCTGACGTCCCCTTTTTTGAATAGGTCTCTCCACGTAAACCTGGGAGGGCATTATCTTTCTGGGCACACATCCACGCCACGCTATAGTTACAAAAAAACGCAGTTGGCACAGTGGAAGAGTAGAAGAAAAATATTAAACAGAGAACACATTTTGATGGCAAGCGAATACAGTCATGCGCGCTCGCTCGTTGTCGCTCTTATATAAATCTGGTCACCGAGAGAACGTTTTGTCGCAAAGCATAAAAACATTCACCTGGTATTCACAAACGCCGACGTATCCAATGATGCACACGGAGGCCGCAGGCACAGCACCGTAGCAGTAGTGTCACGTCAGCTGGATACCAGTGGCCATGGTAGGGTTCATCGAATGTGTACGAGGGCAGTCGTAAACATTGTGTGATGCTGGCACGTCTACTATTGGATACGAGGCCTCCGAAAGCAAAGTGCAACAAACGGAGAAGCCTCGTGTAACAATAGGCAATATGGGAAAACATGTGAAGGAAGCAGGACGGACGCGTCCCAGTGAGTGTAAGGAGATAGAATAAGAACTACTAAGCTCACACTCAAGTGGAGTAAACAAAGGCGGGAGTTTTGCTGAGGGCTTTATGCAGACCTTGAAGAACAGCGAATGAGATAAGACGAACCAGCAGCCCACGCACCCTTACGCACGCTCATACATATATCTCCCACCACCCACCTCTCACAGAGACAATGTTTGTGTCTTTATTTGAAGTAGGAGCAGCATAAAGAAAAGCACATCTCATGAAAGCAGAAATGTTAACGATATCACTTCCGCCGTATTAAGGAAAAATCGTACGTTATTTAACTGTGTTGATATATTCCCCCATACATCACACAGAATTTTGCGGCACCGCTGCAAACTCGCAAGCATGCGCAACACGTGGAAGTGCGTGCGCGCGTGTGTAGATGTTTGTGTGCAAACGTGTTTTTGTGTGCATTAAATACGTTTACGGTATGGGTATGTCTCTGTTTATGCTCCTGTTTGTTTTACTACGTCTGGGTTCATTACTGTTCGTTACTAAGCATCTTCTTGTGTGCGTGCGAGCACGCTCCTTAAGATAGACGATGCCAAAGCTGCTTCCGATATGAAGCAAAAGGAGCCAGTATATGTTGTCCCGCGCTATCGCTCCCATGTCAACCCTTCAGGGTACAGGTTAGCAAGAAAACTTTCAGTCACGTGGGCGTCTACGAAACTTAGAAGCGCATCATCTTTGTCGCCATTAAATATTCAGCACCCCTTTTCTGATCACTGGGGTTGCCTTCAGAGCCGTCTCGGCAGGCACCGTGCTTCCTTCCGGTTTGTCCTCATGCCTTTCTTATAACTGCATCTCTGAATTCTCCTCTGCACGCTCATCTGGTAAGCATAGCCTGGAAGCCATTCCGTGTTGCTAGGCCCATGCTCAGGGCGGAGCTACACTGGAGATGGATTCACTGGCTGTAAGCCAGGGAATGTACGCCCTCAGAACAAAAGCGTCATGAAACGAATCAAGAAACAAACAAAAAAAAGTGTTCTAGTGTCCAGCAGGCGTTGTATTTATACACTAAAGTACACATCGAGGCAAGTCGTCCTTGTTCTTTCGGTACGGTCCACTTTCTACTTCCTGACTCGAGCATTTGCTTTCCATCAATCCTGAGAAGATGAATGGTGCGCTCAATGAACGGAGACGACGAAAAGGACCCACCGGCGCATGCCCTTTCTTGAAAAACAGAGGTCGGATCAGTATCAAAGGCTTCCGGAAGGAAGACTAATCCAGTGAAACTGAAACTGCACTTGCCACACATCATTTCTTTTTGCACATCGTAGGGGAGTTCGCTGCGCGATGCGAAGTGTTCATCGTCGGTAGCTTTTCTTTGTCGGCCCGCTGCTCGTCACTGTCGTCACTGAATCTCCTTCGCGAAGCACTTAATCACCCGCTATTTACTACATGCAGGTATCTTTCTCGCTTCGTTCTGTGGATTTTGGTAGACACGCTTCTTGCGACGGGTGCACGTTAAAGAAGCGCAGGTGGTCGAAATTTTCGAAGCCCTGCACTACGGCGTCTCTTATCGTATGGTGGTTTTGCGACGTTCAACCCCACATATAAATCAATGAATGCTTCTTGCGGCGACAGCATTATTCAAATTTTGTGCTATGTTGATAATGAACATGGTCCAGTTGAACACGAACACAGGACTAAGAGATATCGAAACTAACAACTGTCGCGGGAAAAACATTGACAAAAACTTTGATTGCATAGGTGACGTCAAGAAAATGTACTGTTCAATTATGCGAAGCATAACAAAAGAAAATGCCAGAACAAGAGAGGGGTCTGATAACAAGGGCAGGCTTCCGCTTCAGTAGATGCCTGCCAACAGCGTTGAGCGGCAGAAATAAATAGCCTGCCGTTTAAACGTCCAAGGACGTACCCCACGGTGCTTCAATAGAGAATTTTAGTACTGCGTACGCTGCGTACGTGGCGGCGTTGCGTACGTAAGGACGCCACGTTCTGCGTAGTGTGCATGCGCAGACCGTAACGCGCACGTATCGCGTTACGTACGCAGCTTCTACGTACGCACGCATGAGATGTGTGCGTGCATACGTGTGAGGTGATCGCGCCGCTCTCGAACAAATTCGCGACAGCGCGAGTTTTAGTTTTGCAAAATGACGGCATCGAAGGCAAGCACCGACCGGCTCTGTGGCTTAAAATATGGCCGTAACCTGGCTATAACACTTGGATTGGCTCACGTTGGCTGTCAACAACACGTACTTCTATTTTGATATACCAGATGACGCAACACGCTTCACGCTCGTTACGTACGCGGGTACTACGGCGTACTGAAAGCCGATTAGTGGCAAACGACGCCACGTAACGCAAGGTGCTTGCGTGATGCGTACGTAGCACCATTCCGCAGTACTGAAACTCTCTAATAGCTAACGCCTCGCATTCACGACGCGGAAGTCCCACGTTCGATTTCGCGCGCAGGAGTCTTTTTCATGAATTTTTTTTCTTTCTTTCTTTTCCATATATATAGATACGTATACATATACGGTGCTCGACACCGACGCCGACGCCGGTGGCGAAATCCAGCCGAGAGTGTCCAGATATTTGCTATCACAACAATAAACGGCGATGCTGCCCCACGACTGTGGTCTAGTTACTAAGGTACTCAGCTGTTTACCTGCAGGTCGCGGGATTGAATCCGGGATTCGGCAGCTGCATGTTTGGTGCAGGGAAAAATGCTGTAGGCTCGTGTGCTCAGGTTAGGGTGCACGCTAAAGAACCCCAGTTGGTCGAAATTTTCAGAGCCTTCCACTACGGCGTCTCTCATAATAAGATGGGGGTTTTGGGACGTTCAACCCCACATGTCGATCCAACTGCGATAATGAGATCATTCGATGATTAGTTGCAAAAGCGTATAAAGGCAACATTATAGATATAGCGACAAATGTTTAAGACAAATTGAGCCATACATTTTGGGAAATTTTGAAGTGCCAGGAACGAAGTTTAAAAGAAAGCACATATTTTAGAGTTACCTATAGAACTGTATAACCAGAGAGCTAGGAAGCATTCAACTAGACGCATTTATTGGCGTGTCGATTTGTTATCTCGGGCGGAATAACTTATTCTCAACGAAAACGACGCCAGCCCGCATCAGAGTGGCGTTAATGGCTGGTAATTACACTTCCCTCGTCGAGCTGCAAAGCGGGGGACAATTTAGGAGCCCGCTTCTGCGCTTGAACTTGACGCTTTTTTTATTTTTGAGAGCTTAAAACAGCACTCCTTACGGACCACACGGATGTGTTAATCTTGCTTTAGCACACCTAAAATGCCGTCCGTAATCAATAATGAAGATGATGACGAAAAATCGCCTTTTTCATTTGTTTTTGCTGAATTAGCATAACATGTATTGAGCAATTGATTAAGGATGAATTAATTCTTCGATAGAACGGGGCTTCCGGAGCACCCTAGCACTGATTTCAGTAGTTGCATAAAAGCGGCGCGTGAGAATACTTTCTCTAGAGAGAGAGAGAGGGGGGGGGAGAAGCAAACGTTTATTTTGAAACAATGCCCCGAGCAATGACTGGTGTCACCCTGAGGTGGGAGGGCTCCTTAGTCCATGGGAACCCTCTGGCTTCTACTGCCCTCTTGGCCCTGGCAACGAGCTGTTGGTCTTCCAGGTCCTCGAGGGCGAGCTTCGCCTCCCACGTTTCGGTTAGGTCTTCGTTCGTCCGTCCTACTTCATTATCAGTCGTGTGTTGTTGCAGGTTACGCCTGGCAATACACTGGCATGCAAGAAGCAAGTGTGCAGGGTGTCCGATACGTTGCAAAGCGGGCACATGAGCTATATCTCGTTGGGTAGATACGGTGCATTAGGGCCCCATGTATGTATGTGCTGCTTTAGAGTGGAGATATTTACGACAGATTTCCTGCATTTCAAGTTATTATAGATATAATTCTCTTATATGTAAACTCTGCCTTAAGCGTAGGTCTTCTGCAGCTAATGCTCCGGCCTTGAAGACATATGCGGGAATAACTCCAGATTGTCACTGAATTCTATTTGTCTGCAATTCTGCAGAGTTTTCACGAAACATCTTAACACCTATCGTTAAAGTCAAGTTCATAAATTTGAAACTGAATTTCGAAGTAATGGCGAAATTGCAAGGCTCAGGTAATTTACCTTGTATAAAATACGCATTTTTTCCTTTTGTCGCAAGCGTCTAGAAAAACAAATCTCTTTGTTTCTCGTAGCTAAGATTATTTTTTTATTCATTTGCATTCTTGCTCGACCTTGCAGAAGCAGAGGTCTATTCTTCTAAGAAGCGCACTGACTCAGATACTCATTTAAGGAGGCAGAATATTCACACACATGATAAAAATGTAAGGCCCTTCCAACTGTTCGTGAAGAGAGGAGTCAGGCAAAGCTGACAATGGCGACGCGTCGCGTGTGAATTAGACTTGAGTTGTTCGAATCGTCGCCGGTTGTATTGGTTTGACCGCTACCAGACCTCCCCCGCTTCCGGGTGCACTGACGTTCCTCGTACCGCCACTGCTCTTTTATGGAACTTACAGTGTCATTTTTATGAACAGGAACAAGCGAGTGCGTGGCCTCCGGGCTCTGGCGGTAATCAAGCGGCTGCTTGCAGCGCATTTAAGTGGAAGCGAGAGAAAACACACTTTAATTTCGCGTCATATAGTTGCGAGAAAGACTTCCAGCCATTGCTAACATGAAACCGGGCTGGCTGTCCTCTTGTGTAATCGCCTTGAATGGTTGCAATCTTGCCGCCGGTTTTGTACTAGTTAATATAGGGCTGACAGTGTGAGCGGTATGGCTGCAAAGAGCGTTAAAAAAGTCAGAATGACGCAGAGGATTTTCTGAACGGCAGTGATGGAGAAAAAGCTGACTCTGAGTAACTGACAAAAGAGTAACAACAAAATAAGCAGGGAGAAACTTGATGGTAATTTAAGAGGGAGCACTTTACTGTTTCAAGCAAGATCGGGGTACGTTAGGGTAATCATATAGTTATAAAGTGACATCAAGCAAAGAGTAATAACAATGCATATGTTGCAGGAAAGATAAAGAAACAAACGATGGAGCATGCTCTGATTGAATATAGACATATATAACCAGATGTGCGCTTGTGCACGAGCCCAGATGAAGCCCTGGGTATTAGGAATGGCAATATAAAACACAATGCGCCGCGTTAGAATTAAGAAACGGTTAGGATATTGGTGAGAGAAGACTAGATATAAAGGACAAATATAAGTAGTGGAAGAAATAAGGACATGCTGCCGTGAAGGGCATTAACTGTGCCATGAATTGCGTTTCAGAATTAGATTTAATGAAAATAGACAATTATGATGTTAGGTTAATTTTCCAAGGAAGGAAAAACTTAGAAAGCCTTGTGACACACTTGGCACCGGCTTGTTATAAAGAGGACACTCATAGCAATCATCCATCCATTCATTGTTGCTCTCACTCCCACTTAAACGAACAGAAAAATCGTTCGCGTGTTTCTTTTTACAAATGTAAGCAGTGTAGGTCAAGCATCGGACTCATAGCGAGTGGAAAGAGCAACTGTTCACGTCACTAGCGTCATGATAACGTCATAATACAATGATCAATCGTGATTTTTATTTGCTCGTTTGTTTATACCCCTTAGTTCTTTCTTGTATGTCTCACAGAAAGTGGCTAAGAGATTAATTCATTCTAACTGAACCGGCTGGCAGTTTTGACAGGCGATTTGTTAACGATACGTATTGAAACAATACTACGACGTCCGATGAAAAACAGATATGCCCGTCACTGTGCGCGCTATCGCGGACGCGCTCAGGTGGCTGCCAGGGTGAGCTAGGTGATCTAATGGAGAAACAAAGCATAAAGTCTCGCAAAAAGCTTGACGTAATGCACGCTTTTTAGAGTCCTATACTTGAAGACACCGCCGTGTCAGTGTTTCGCAAGACGCCGTGCCGTGGTGCGACGCGTTTCTCTGAAAGAGAGTATTTTGGATTTGCTGCCACCTTCCGCTGAACGAGGATGGTGTCGTCTTTTCTCAAAATGAGAGCGATATTGGGACGAATTCACTGACGTAGACTTTCACATGACCTTCGATGACGCGAAAAACATGACAGAGAGGCGCACGAAACTTCAAAAATGATGATGCTTAGAAGAAACAATGAACTCGGGCATTATATTGAAGGCGTTCGGCAGAGCCCACGTATGCGTAGTCTGACAAAACGGGATGGTCCTGTCAAAAGCGTTGCCAACTAAATATTTGTCCACGTGAGTACTTCTTAATTCTAGCTGTACAGAGCCTCACTGTATACATTTATGGTGCTTTTCGTTCAAAAACCAGCATACAATTATGAGGCATGCTGTAATGGAAACGCCGGAAAATTTCGACCACCTGGCTTGCCTTACCAGTCACCTATGTCTACGTACACCAACCCACTCCGTTTTGCCTCCATAAAAGTGCTACCATCATGGCCGAAATCGAACTGACGACTTCGAGTAAATGGTTGAGCACTAAAACCTGTGTATTTCGTGGCCACTGCTTATGCAAAATTTTTAGCAAAATAAACAGGCTTGCCAAATGAAATTTCACAAGGTCATTCCAATACATATTCGGCCAAAGAGGATCTTTTGCATGAGGGCTTAAAGGTTATGAGGCGGATAATATTGCCGAGGCAAGTGAAATACCCGCTGAGTCATCTTTGGCAGCGTGAACCGACATGCACATATGCACACACATGCTACGCGCACGGGCTCACCGGCATAACCCTAGCTTCTCTCTGGATTTCTCCACTCTTCCCTTCCGCTTCTCCACTGAACCGCTGTTTTTCCAATTACAGGACCGTCTAGAAGATGAGCGGCGACGGTTTTCTCATTTGTAGCGCCTGCGCCTCGGGCAGCCTGGGAGGGAGGAGGAGACGTTAAGGTTGAAGCTAGAAGCGAGAAGATGGGGCTTCGGGAGCTTGTAAAGGATATTAAGGCTGCGAGCTTAAACAATGCCGCTGTGATGGGCATAAAGAAGACGCGTACTGAAACAGCTGCGGGCCGCGAGGGACTAAGTAATACGTTGGGTGTATTATGCAAACTAATCTCGAGCCAACGAGTAAATTCTTTTTTTCCTGGCAGGGTAAAAGAGGGAATCGAGAGTGTTGGGTGAAATGATGATGTTACAAGGGACGAAATTTTCGCAAACCAGGCTCATGAAACAAGTCTTGACGAGCAATAAGAGGGACGCCGAAGAACGTGGACCGCACGGTAACTATACGTCGAGAAAAGGAAGATGTGCTGGTGCGGAGAGGCTTTTGAGACAGCTACATTAGCTGCGTGTTAATCGCAGACGCTTCGTAAAGAGCCCCGCACATATCGAAACAACCAGGGTACACTAATCTTGGGCATAGTTAGCTCCTTGGCGGAGCTTTCATATTCCGATAAAGACACAAAGGATGCCGGTGTCAGAATCAATGTTATTTGTAGTTTATTTAGTGACGGAACCTAAATCACAATTATGGTGTCTTTATACCGTTATGCATCTTTGCTGCAGTCGCTCACAGAGCCAAATAGTGGACTATTAGGGGCTTTGTTCTTGGAGGCCGCACACAACAATCAGGTCTAGAACAAAGTTTGCGTTTTGTTTCACAAGGTAATCTCACATACAACACTTTACTTTACGCCATGCCTTTCAATGTTGCACATGCCATGCACTGGTATTATACACTTTAACGCCAATATTAACTTTTACTCGGCATATCAGAATAAAATTATATCAGGTAAAGGAGCAGTGAGGCCAAATTTCATACTCAAGATGTGGCGTTTATTCGACTGCTGAGAGTGCACGAAATCTTGAATGCGGAGCATTTCTTAGTCGAACGCCTAAAAAATTATGCCTGGAACGCGAGCTGCGAACGCGCTGCCCTACCCTCTGATTTTACCCTCCTCCTTCGGTACGAAGGCGAGTGAGTGAGTAAAAACTTTATTGAACATGTCCGGCGTCATTGAGCGGGGTGGGGCTACAAGCACCCCTGCCTAGGTGACGGCCTCGAGTCCTTGGACCCGGGCGGCATCCTGGGCTTGCTGGACGGCCCACAGTTGATCGGCAAGGTCATGGCTGAGCAGAGCCGCCTCCCATCGCGCCTCGCGGTTCGAGACTGCCATGTCTACCGGGTTCGTAGGGGACTGCTGCGCGTTACCGGTACACTTCCACAGCATGTGCTGCAGCGTCGCTCTGGCTCCGCACGCCTTACACGCGTCGGACGTATAAATGCCTGGGTAGCAGAGGCGGAGGATCACCGGGTTCGGGTACGTGTGTGTCTGTAGTTGTCTCCAGGCAACCTGCTGTTTCTTGTTTAGTTTGGCATGGGGTGGTGGATATTTGCATCTGTTCAGTCTGTAGTGTTGCGTGATGTCTCTGAAAGTGGTCATGCGATCCCCCCACGTCCATTCCCGCATCGCTGTCGAAGTGTGCGAGACATCGGGACTGTCGGCAGGCGTCGCAGCTCGGCGTGTAAGTCCTCGAGCCGCGGCGTGGGCAGTCGCGTTGCCCGCAAGCGGAGGGTCCGTGTGGGCGGGGGTCCATACGAGGAAACTGTCGTTTTTGCGGCAGATGTTGCGTTCGTGAATTTGGAGAATGCGGGCCGCTTCGCGGGAGATCCGGCCGCTGGCGTAGTTGCGTATCGCCGCCTGCGAGTCGCCTATTATCACCTCGGCGTCCGTGGTGGCTATCGCGAGGGCTATGGCAGCTTCTTCGGCTGCCTCCGTCTCTTCCGTGCCTATCGTCGCACTCGTGACGCAAGTTCCTACATGATCCGTGATCGCGACCGCGAAGCCACGGTGGCAGTCGTAACGGGCCGCGTCCACGTAAACTGTGTCTTTGCTATTGCCGAATTTCTTTTCAAGGTCTTGGGCGCGCCTGTTGCGCCGACCGATGTGATGTGTCGGGTGCATGTTCTTAGGCAACGGCAGAACGACGATGCGCTCGCGAATACGTCTGGGTATCCCGACCTTTTCGCCGCGCTGCGTATGGTAGTTGATACCTAGTGTCTCGAGGATGTGTCGACCAGTTCTGGTCTTCGCGAGACGCTCGTACTGGGCGATGTTGTGTGCTTCGATTATCTCATCTAGAGTATTGTGCAACCCCAGCTCGAGAAATTTTTCTGTGCTGGTATTGGCCGGTAATCCGATTGCGCGTTTGTACGCCTTGCGGATGAGACAATCTAGTTTGGTGCGTTCAGTCGCCTACCACTTGAGGTAGGAGGCGACGTACGTTATATGGTTCATAACGAAAGCATGTACCAGGCGAATGGTATTGCTTTCCTCCATTCCGCTATGCCGATTTGTTATTCGTTTCAGCAACCGGATTGTTTCATTGACCGCACCCTCTAGTCTGCGAACGGTTTCGCCGTTGTGGCCGTTGGCGGACAGGCGCAAGCCCAGTACCCTAATGTTGTTAACTTGTGGGATGACAGCGCCGTCTGATGTGCGTACATTAATTTCTCTATATGCGCACTCGAATGCGGTACGAAGGCGAAGAGTAAAAATATTGCTGTGTTCGCAGGGGGAGTCTCTGTTGCCTCCGAGCAGCCGTGAAGTCACGTGACAGAGTGGTACAGATATGTCACGTGACTGAGTGGTACGGAGCCGAGCGTTCTCACGCGGCGGCCGGTCGCAACACAAGGCAGGAGGCATGGCCTCCGAGATCGCGTGCTGGCAGGAGGCTCCCAGTTGAAAAGAGAGCGACGCTCCAGGCATAGTTTTTCTAGGAGGCGTTGGTTAGTCGCATGATGTGGCGGATCCGGCATTGGTGGCGCCATCTACACCCCCACTGCGCAAGCTCGCGTCTCGCGTCTCGTGCCGTATGCTCGCTTCTCGAGCCGACTGTCACTCCCCTCCCCGTCTCTTGCCTCGCAAGGCTGACGCAGGCACCATATAGTAGTTAAAACTGACTGCTCACGTTGCACAACTGTTCACTGCCGCCACCCCGTGTATGTAGGCACTGGATCGTGTCTACGAAATTCAGTCAAGGACGTCTTTACTTGGCTTTCGCTTAACTTGACGCTTTGCTTTACTCAAGTAGATGCGATGGAAAGAACAGTACCTTTTTCAAGTAGTGGAGCACAGCCCAACATCAGCGTATACCAATGCGCGTTGAAGGCACCGCTTCTCATTCATTTGATAAATAGGAATATTAAAGACGAAATAACAATTAAGCATTCTCAAATCAATCGCAATATGCAACATTATGCAACATTAAGCAACAGCGTGGGCCTATTCGTGCATCTCCAGCTGCCTCGTGGCGTCTCTGGTCGGCGTCAATTGCAGAATCACTGCTCAGAAGAGTATCGAACCAAAAATTATTCACCACGCCACTAATGGCCGTGCTTCCGTGTTCCTTAAAGTTTTCATCGTTGCTTGTGGATGCTGATCACGGCGGCAATGACAAAGGGCGGTGGCTATGACATGCCTACATACGTACGCCCCCAGCAGACGAAATGTCAACTGAAGCTCCCGTCACTATTTTGTGTTGCCAGGTGATCAGAGGAGGTGGGACCATAGGAGGTGACCACTTGGCAGCGCTGGCATCGCTGAAATTGACGGGCTTTGACCCGTTTTGAATCGGGTTCAATACTGTTCATACGAAATGGTATTACATATGTTATTGGCTACTCTTTTACATTATTGGTGTCGAATAATTACTAGAGGATCGATTACTTCGCTTTGACGCAAACAACGAGACATGCGTTAAGTTGAAATCACTACTCTTTTATATGATATGTGGGGTTTAACGTCCGAAAACCACCATGTGATTATAAGAGACGCCGTAGTGGAGGGCTCCGGAAATTTCGACTACCTGGGGTTCTTTATCGTGCACCTAAATCTGAGCAGACGGGCCTACAACATTTCCGCCTCCATCGGAATTGCAGCCGCCGTAACCGGGATTCCATCCCGCGACTTGCGGGTCAGCAGCCGAGTACCTTAGCCACTAGACCACCACGGCGGGGCATCACTACTTTTTAAACCTTTGTGCGTAAACTGTGACAAATTGCTTTACTTTCTTAACTAGAAGTTACTGCAGCTGTCATGCGGCCCCATGCTTTCGGTTAAACTTATTACCAGATTTCTGCCGAAGGAGCAACTGTTAGGATACCTGGCTGTCACCCAAGGCGCAATTATTTTATATTACGCGCACGGTTCAGATTAATATTGAAACATGTAAAGCACGAATATGAAAGCCCCAACAATCGGGTTATAGGCTGTAAATTACGCACAATGTTGGTTAAACTGCTGTGCATATTTTGACGGTGCATACGTTGCTGTTCATATGTACATACAAGAATGCCTGCCCTGCATTTTGCAGTGACTCTGCAAACACGTTTATTAGAGCTTTTATCTAACATAAGATTACAGCAGAAAGGTTTCATATGCTATGCTATATTATGATAAATATTGAAAACGCACAGTAAGGGGTGACTTTAAGTTTAGATAAAGAAGCATATGCAATGCAATGCGTCAATAATTGCTTATTACTATTTTTGAAAGCTGAAAAAGGGTGAGGTTTGGGGCTGAATTTTTGCACCTTATTTCACAGTCACAAAGTTGTTGCAGTCTAAGAACAATTGCAGTAAATTTATATTTCGGCACGTAGAATGAATTGCAAAATATTGATCTCTGAAAAAATTACTGTTGCGCTGTATTGGTTCCATTTGTTTGATGCACTGCAAATAAATTGCCCTTCCGTTTCATTATAATCATGCTTCTCAAAAAGTTTCACAGCAAAGAAGCATTGTGAGTAAAACATGCGCAATCGTTTCGTTCAGTTCTGTGCGATTCGCAAGTACTCTTTCAAGAAAAATTATTTTTCGGCGATGTAAATAATGAATTTGAGTAGTAAAGTTCTGCCACGGTGGAACAGCAGCTACAGTTTTAATTCATTCACCAATGACTGCACGAGACGATGTTTCATAGGCATGTTTTATTAAGTTAGTGCACTTTCGGGTTAAAATGATACCCACGATTCTATTGAATAAGTGTGTGCGTGTGTGCAGTTGGGAGTGGGGCACGACGGTAGCTAAATTGTAATCGTACCTTCATCTATTCTGGGTGCAATGAATGCAGGCCTTCCAGCTGATTTTTCAATTCACTTTACAAGTCCAGCTTGGAAACGTGCCCCTACAATGAAAAACAAATGAAAGGAAATTTTCACGTTGAAAAATCCAAGGTTCCTATGATATTGAGGAGGACAAATTATGAACTAACCACAATATTTCCCATTGAAAGAATACAAGCGAGCATGTGGAATACGTACCCGCATTAGTTATTATTATCTTAAAGATATATTATGGTATCCTATCATTAAGAGTTTACTTTCAGACAGAGTTAATTGAATGAATGCCACAACAGTGAATCAATACCGATAGAGAAGTTGCAACCCTACGAGAGAAAGTGGAGAGGTAATATTGAAAACGTCGTTGTAGCTTTACTGGTTAAAAGTGGTTCAAAGCCTCCCGGAGGAGTTAATACCTGCCTCCGTTTCCAATGACCTTCTACCTTCAAATGCCACGCATTCTGTCTAGGTTCCATTTCATTTATACCGCTGCGTTTATTTTTTTAGATTATTGAACTGACCCAAAGGGCGAAGCAATCAGCGTACGTGATGTATTTTGCGTGATGTATTGGCGCCAGCTTCTAGGCCATTGAGAGGAGGACACTGTTGAAAATAAGGGCTGGTAGTCCAGATCCTCGTGGAACACCAACCATTCAAAACGAACTGTCGAATCGTTTGATTAGTCATTCGAATGAAGAAGGTGCGATTGCGAAGAAATGCCTTGAATAAAGGTGTGTAAAACTGACAAATAAGCTGATGACTGTTACATTTCTTGCTTTTACTCGGACGTTAGAACTAGCTTTAATACACTCGGACGTTAGAACTAGTTTTAATGCAAACAAAAATTAACTCTTAAAAAAACTCTCCGAGTCCCCGATGACAATGTTAGTTATGCATTATACCTCGCTTAGCCAAACCCTAACGTTTGCTCGCTATCCTCAAGCTAAGACAACGACGTTTCAAAACTTGACGCGAGTTCGCAAAAGCCTCTCATGACAGAAGTGCTTCGTAACTGCACGTAGCATCAAATTCTCGTGCTCGACTCGCTACGAGCAATCGGGGATAGTCAGTAGTAAAGAGCACTTGCATACGAAAAGCTCTCAAAATCAATTGCGGAGATTCGAAGGCATTGTGACTTGCCAGCCCGTTTGCATCGAGGCACTACGGGCGAACGTGTATTCACACACTTATACTTTAGAGACATCTTTTTTTGTAAAAAATGAAACATTAAGAAACATCGTATTTTCGCTCTCAGGTAGCCCTGCATTGAATGTAACAGTAGAACTGGTGCCTCAAAAATAGCCATCACTTCGTTACTTTTCAGCTCAACGAAAGAGTCGTTCTAGATATTGTGCCACGTTCCCTCTTCCAAGACTGTTCTCCGGTATTCTTGTCAGCCCCCATCCGTTCCTTCGTTACTCCACGATTACCTGGACGTCAGCCACTCGTCGAATTGGTATTTTACTTGCGTCACTTGAGTCAGCTAGCTTTGGCGGCGTGCCGGTGCCCGTTGCGCTTATTATGGTCTGGCCGGAACCATTTAATTCCCGAGCCGGATATTGGGTTCGGACAGACTAAGCTTTTTGCAGATTTCGCTAGCCTCAGCATTTCTCCAAACTTCGACTCAATTTACCTGTCGTTTTTAACTTCCCGGGCTCATTTTTTGCCGTTTTTTTTCTGTAGCGATCTCTGTATGGTTCGACTGTATTACTGGGAATTTAGAGATGCCTAACTAGGTTGACTTGTATATTATTTCAAATATCTGGTTATTTTATTTCATGAGGAACTGAACAAGAAGAAAAGTTGGAGCTATGTGAGATGATTGTCTCAGCTCCTGGAAAGTCTCCTTTCTTCCCTTTACTTCCAACTCGCTCATGCTGCTTTTGTCACTGCAAACATATTTATTTCATTACCATGGCTGTCAAGTTAACACAGACCAAGTCGGAATCTCTTCATACGCTTTTTTTTAGCAGTGAAACATAGTGGGTGTGACTATAGACAGTTTCAAGATTGCAAGCGTTGTGCCCGGAATGAACTTCTGGTCATCTCATTTATCAGCTCGTAACGTCGAAACTGGAAGGACGTTTTCACATTTTTGTCAAGGGTAAGGGAAGTCTTTTATTAGGTTTTCAGATAAAAAGAACGTGCGTAATAATCAAGGCAAGTTTGTGTAGTTTTTATGTAGCTGAAAAGAACATTTCTTTGAATATATTTTGCCAAATGAGGGAAGAGAACTGTAGAAAAAGCGGGCTGTTTTCCAACGCTCTTCCTGTCTACAGATGCTATTCAGGAACATCGGTGGACGAGACCGGATGTAATCTAGGGTCCACCCACGCATGAGATGCACATGCCAGCACAGGTCACCCGATTAAGTGAAGTGCGATTACTTTAGTTCCTTGTGTGTATGTCTGTGTATTTGTGCGTGTGCATGTGTGTGTTTCAGCAGCCGAATTCTATGCGTGCATACAGCTAAACTAATTCCACAGTACTTTCAGTTTTTTTAGGGGCGAAGCTCCTTAGGGCGTGGGCTGTGCGTCCCCTGTAGCCTGTATGTAGCCACCTCTAGTTTAGTTCTTGCAGTGTTTACTAGATGGCGGTACCGTCTCCTGTATGTTGTCGACGCAAACAAAGAGATATGGCAAATTAGTCGAGAGAAGGGTTTCGAGGTAGTGGATTTAAACAGGGAAGTGCACAGGTGGGGTGGATTCCAAAGAGACAAGATTCATTTCGATAAGAGGCTTGGACACGAGGTGGGCTGGCGACTGGCAGGACGCGCAGTAGCTTTTTTGGGGGGCTCACGGGCCCTTCGGAGTCCGGGGTAGCTCGTAACAGGGAAAACAACCAGGAGGACGCTTGGACAGGTAGAATTGCGAAAAACCAGAAAAAAGGTAAAAGAAAAAGGAAAAAGGCGCGTGTTGCAATTAGTTACATAAACATGCAGGGTGGCAGAAAGAAGGCAAAATGGTTAGAGATTGAGGAGCAGTTAAACAAAGAACAGATAGGCGTGTATGCGGTTACAGAAACACACCTTAGAGACTTGGAAGAGCCACCACATATTGAAAATTATGTTTGGGAAGGGTGTAACAGGACCATATCGGAAAGGAAAGGTGGGGGTGTAGGAATGCTAATTCATCGCGGAGCCAAATGGGTTAGAGTGAAACAGACGTGTTCAGAGCACCTCTGGGTTCTGGGCACAGTAGGTGGAAAGGAAACGTGGCTAGGGGTAGCCTACTTGTGGACGGGGAATAACTGCAGAGAAAAGAATCAGGAGATAGTGGATTGCATGAGTGCGGATAATAAGGAATTTGGTAATGGGGCCGAAATTACCCTTCTAGGGGACATGAATGCCCACATACATGACCTTGACGGATATTCAGACACCAATGGGAAGTTATTACTAGATCTTTGCGAGCAACATAGTCTGGAGATAGTTAACATGGGGCCTAAATGTGACGGTCAGATCACATGGGAAGTCGGAAACAAGCAATCAAGTATTGATTATTGTCTCATGACTGAAGGAATTTACCACAAACTGACAGAAATGAGGATAGACGAGGAAGGCATTAACAGCTTGGGTAGTGATCATAAACGAATAACATTACAAATGGGATACGAAACTGAAAATATGAGCATGGAATCAAAGTCTGGCAGCTCGTATTTAAATGACAAACAAATAATAAATATAGCCGCAAGAGTCGAGGAAGAAGTAGGCGAAATACCAGGCAAGGACTGGGAGTATAGTGAGCTGTTACATCTAATGACGAAGGAGATAGGGAAAGAGAAGAAAACTGTTTGCTGGAAAGGAAAAAGGAGGCCAAAAAGTTGGTGGAACGGGGAAATCCGGGAGGCGATCGAGAAGCGACGCGAAGCATCACGGGAGCATAGAAAGGCAAAAAAGGAGAAGCGGCCGCAGGACGAAGTAAAAAAAATATGGGAAATATATTTAGAGAAAAAATCCCTTGTACAGAAATTGGTAGAGGCAAAAATTAAAGGTGAAAGTGAACGCTAGATGACAGAGATACACGAAAAAAAGGAGGCCGCGCCTAGGATTTTTTGGAGCCACATAAAGGCGCTAGGTAGGAAGTCTGTCACAACGCAACAACATATTCTAGATGAAGGAGGAAATCAATTGGAAGGGTACGATGCGCTAGGTTACATCCAAAAGGTAACAGCCGATTCGTTTCAAAAGAGCGTCCAGGGGATCTCCCCGGTGAGTAAAAGTGTGGCGGAGAAAGCAACAGAGGAAGAGCTAGTACTTGATAATTTCAACTGGAAAAAGGCCGAAGGAAAAATTCCAAAGCGCACTGCCGCGGGTTTAGATGGGATTCCCGTTAGCCTCATTAACGAACTAGGACATAACACTAAAGAAGCATTGTTAAAAGCAGTAGAAAAAAGCTTAAAGGACGGACAAATACCGGACAGTTGGCGACAAAGTAGAATGAACTTAATCTATAAAGGCAAGGGAGAAAAGGACAAGATTCGCTCGTATAGACCACTAATCATTACATCGGTACTATACAGGTTGGCGATGCAAGCAGTAAAAATGAAAATAGAAACATGGGCCGAACATAACGATATTTTGGGAGAACTTCAGAACGGATTTCGAGTCGACAGGCGGTTAGACGATAACCTGTTTGTTCTCACTCAGTGTATAGAAATATCTAAAATAGAGAATAGGCCCTTGTACGTGGCTTTTCTAGACATCACTGGGGCATACGACAACGTTAATCAGGAAATTTTGTGGGATATATTGAAAGGAATGGGCATGGGCGACGACTGTATACAGCTTTTGAGGGAGATATACCGAGAAAATACAGTTTGCATAGAGTGGGAAGGAATGCGTAGCAAAGAGAACGTTGAGGTTAGCAAGGGTCTGAGACAGGGATGTCCTTTGTCCCCGCTGTTATTCATGCTGTACATGGTGAGTATGGAAAAAGCGCTAGAAGGTAGCAACATTGGTTTTAATCTGTCACACAAACAGGGCGGCATGATGATTGAGCAGAAGCTTCCAGGTTTATTTTATGCGGACGATATCGTCTTATTTGCGGACAGTCGAGATGATATACAGCAGCTGGCGAATATATGCGGAAGGGAAGGTGAAGCTCTTGGACTAGGATTCAGTGTAACGAAGTGTGGATTGATGGTATTCAATGATCCCTGTGATCAGACGGTGTCCATACAAGGCCAAGAAATACCGAGGGTAAGCGAATACAAGTACCTTGGAGTATGGGTAAATGAGAGTGATAGATACATGGAGGTACAGGAAAAAGCCTCGGCAGCAAAAGGAAAGAGGAATGCGGCAATAATGAAGCACAGAGCGTTGTGGGGATACAATAGGTATGAGGTGCTTCGAGGTCTGTGGAAGGGTGTAATGGTTCCAGGGCTTACTTTTGGGAACTCAGTGGTGTGCATGAGGGCAGAGGTGCAATCGGGAATGGATGTAAATCAAAGGATTGTGGGACGCTTCGCGTTGGGTGCTCACGGGAAGACGACAAACGAGGCTGTAAAGGGCGATATGGGGTGGGCAGGTTTTGAGGCGAGGGAAGCGCAGAGCAAAATAAGGTTCGAAGAAAGGCTAAGAAATATGAAGGAGAGTAGATGGGCAGAGAAGGTGTTCCGTTATTTGTATAGGAAGAGCGTGGACACACAGTGGAGAAAAAGAACTAGAAGACTCACTAGTAAATATACGGCTGGTACTGTAAGCCATATGTCAACAAAGAGCGTTAAGGGAAAAGTCAGGGAGGCGGAGAGGATTTACTGGATGGCAGCTATGGAGAAAAAACCGGCTTTGAGTAACTACCGAAAGGGCAAAAATGAAATAAGGAGGGAGGCATTTTACGATAATTCAAGGGGAAGCGCTTTACTGTTTGAAGCGAGATCGGGTTGCCTTAGAACGCGTAGTTATAAAGCAAGATTCAGTAAAGAAGAAGAACAATGCACATGCTGCGGGAAAGATAAGGAAACGGCGGAGCATGTTCTGATTGAATGTGGAGATATCCACCCAGGTGTACGTTTGGGCACGAGCCTACAGGAAGCCTTGGGTTTTAGGGACAACAATGGAAAGCTGAACACACCCGCGATTGAAATAAGTAAGAGACGGTTAGAGTATTGGTGGCAGAAAATTAGAGAGAAAGGACAAAAATAAATATTGGAAAAATAAAATATGGACAGTGTGCCGTAAATGGCAGAGAACTTAAGCTGAAAATATACCTTTTTTTCCATTAAGATAGAATTTATCGAAGTAGAGGCATTAGGCCAACATCAAAAAAGAAAAAAAGTTTTTTTTTTTTGTCGAGCCTGGTGGCATACTTGTCACCACCCCGTTATAAAGGGGACGCTCATAGCATCCATCCATCCATGCATCCATCCATCCATGTAGCCACCTCTCGTTTAGTTCTTGTAGTGTTTACTAGATGGTGGTACTTGTAGCTGATGATGAAAAGACGCAAGATGTTATAAACTAGAAAGCGGTACTTGTAGTTGATGAAAGACGCGAGATCTTATAAAATAGGAATGATGTCACATATGGCGCGTGTCATTGGTTGAAGGCAATCGTTCGATTTAGTGCGGCGACGTACGCTATGGGGAGCGATGTAATAAAATCGAGTGGGCAAAATGTACAGAGGATTCATGGTTTACCAGGTTTACCTCCGGAGCTTCGCCCACTCATCATCATTCACTTCGTGGATATGGCGGAATTTTTTATTTTTGCATAGAAGTGCTAACTGACACAAAAGCTCGCCTTAGAGGAGCATGCCTTACAATAACTTTGCACAGAAACTGGCGCTGTTCGGCATTATTTAGGATGATTCAGGGAGGTCCTTTCTTCTTTAACCTGATGGAAAACAGGGTTACAAAAACATGGATAAGAACAAAAGAAAACGCACGTGCAGGAGCAATCCAGTTGTGTCCTTATCGTGTTTGTGCAAAACTGAGCAGTATGAGGGGAAGACTTAGTCAATACGATGCGGTAGTAATGTAGAAACGCGGATAGAGTCTAATAGCAGCGAGATTTTTTTCTGTATCTTAGGCATTTTGATTAGAAAAGATTGTCGTTGCTAACTACGGATGTGTCGCATAAACTGCAATGTAGCAACATTTTTCTCGGCAACACTCACAAACACTAGTGACCAAGAATATCCATGTACCGTGTCAGTGTGACTACACCCAACCCAGGCCACTTTCTTGCTACATTACATATGTGGCGCAGCAACAACACTCACCTGTTAGTGTATATAGCTTAGATCTCACCGGGCGTTTTAATATTTTTTGTGTATTTAGGCTACTGAATCATTGAAATGTCCCTGTGGGCCCGTATATATGAATAGAATTCTCACGTATTGCTTTTGTTTCTTTTCGCCTGATCGATGTGAATTACTTAGAAGTTTCTTGGGGAGCAGCAGCAGCACCACGTCTAGTACGGACGGCAGGAAGGTTAGCAAGAAGTCTCCATAGATAGACAATGACGCGTCATCATTTGGAAGGTATTTCAACGCACCTAACAAGCACTAAGCGTAACTCACTCGTGATTGCATTGCTGTCTGCAACGCATGTAGCCCCTGAAATCTCGGGTCTTACACTGTGACGTTATGGTATCTACGGAGGCTCGAACGTTTCAAGGTAAGATAAATAAGCAAAAACAGCGTAAACCAAAGTGCAACACTCTGCATTCCTAAGAATATGACTGCAGAGGCAGCGCCATTAAAAGTTAACGTCGGAAACAAGGTTTTGAACCAAGGAATTTTACATTAGCCTGAAGCTTTCTGAAATTGGAACGGACAGACCGATGAAGGGTAATGATCAAAGTCCTTCTTGCTTTCTGTGCGTCGCTTGCACACACGAAGGCAAGGGCGTACTGATATAGCACATTAAATCAATAATGTTAGTTCATCCCTTTTCATTCTTGCTTGCTAGTTTTCTGTAGCAGAAGCTTAGGTCGCTTTGAACAACGAGAAACAAAACACGCTTCCTACTATGCTCTTCAATAGAGCTCGCAATTATGTTCGTTTACAATTATTGCAGAAAGACAACATACATATTAGATAAAAAAATACCTCGCTTAACTAGCTTATCAAGCAAGCAACAGGAGTGAAAACAATGCCGACGATGTGGAACTACAACGACATTAAATGCGTCATTAGAGCTACGCCCATTATCCGTGAAGAGACGCCATTGAGATTTTATTGATGCATGAAGCATCCCCTCACATACGCGTGCTCCCTCAGGCGCACGTTATCACCCCTCAGAGACCGAGAAGGAATATTTAATAGAAGAGGGTCACGGAATCATTCTGTTGTCTTATTCCGCCACTCCCGACAGAAGTATTCAAAATTGTTCGCTATATCACGAAGAGAGAGAGATAAAGATGCAAAGAAAGGCAGGGAGGTTAACCAGACGCACATCCGGTTTGCTACCCTGCACTGGGGATGGGATGAAGGGGAGAAAAGAGGTTTCAGAAAGATGAGAAGATACACACAATCACGAGCACACTCGGGGAGCACACACAGTCTACAGGCGGTCGCTCAGGTTTGTTGACTTTAAGTAAAGTAGCAGTGCTTTAGTCGCTTTCTGCGCAACTGAGGCAGATGCCCAAGGTCCTAGTATCTTCTGCACACAAAATGGTCCGGGGTCAAGTTGATTCAAAACCATCCGGAGCTGGCATCGCTGTGTGTCGTAGCAAGCGCAGCTGCACAGGGCGTGTTCGATGGTCTCTTCAGCTCCACAGCAGTCGCATGTAGGAGTGTCTGCCATACCAATGCGAAAGGAGTACACCTTTGTAAAGGCAACACCCAACCAAAGGCGGCATAACAGTGTCGCATCGGAGCGGGAAAGTTGTGATGGTAGCTTTAGCTTGAGCGAAGGATCCAGTTCATAAAATTGACACCTTTGGAAGCTGGTAGACGACCAGAACGTGCGTGTGAGATCTCGAGCCAGCAGGTAAAGTTGTCTTGCTGCATCATTCCTTGATAAAGGAATCGGGACCACACGGGTTCCTTCATGGGCTGAGCGGGCTGCATCATCGGCTAATTGATTTCCGGTAATACCGGTATGTCCAGGCAGCCATTGATATATAATATCATGCCCTCGTGCTAGAGCTTCATGATGGCAATGTCTTATTTCTTGTACCAATTGTTCATGACTCCTCCTACGCATGGCAGACTGCAAACTCTGAAGCGCTGCCTTCGAATTACAGATTATGACCCACTTTCCTGGACGTTCTTGAACGAGATATTGTAAAGCAGCCCTTATAGCAGCAAGCTCTGATGCCGTACATGTAGTCATATGCGACAACTTAAACTTGATTGTCATTGCTGCAGCCGGAATTACAGCGGCACCTGATGAGCTGCTGGACGAGACGGACCCATCAGTGTATATCTGCGTTCGGACTAAGTACAACTCATGTAATAATAGCAGTGTTGCTTGCTTCACTGCTACTCTGGAGTGATTGTTTTTCTTTTTGATTCCCGGAATTTCTAGACGTACTTGCGGCTGGTCGAGGCACCACAAAGGCCATTCCCATTCTCACAGCTGGCGTATATCCTGATGGAATGCTGTTTAGGTGCTTGGCTATGACGTCTGAAAACGTAGTACGTGGTCTTCCGGAGGGTAGAAGGGCCAAGTGGTGGTCGGCGACACGGCTAGCATGTCAAAAGTGCGCTCTGAGGCAATCCACAACTCTATATGTCCTGACCGGAGGGTCTTTGGCAAGCATGATTGTGGCACAAGTAGAAGCGCATCGGGGCAGTCCTAGGCAGATACGCAGTGCCTGACCCTGCAAACTCTCCAATGAATGAGTATTGGATTTGCAAGTGTTAGTCAGTACCGGTAAGCTGTAGCGCAATAGCCTCAGAAATAGGGCCTTGTACAGCTGTAGCATGGGGGCCACAGAAGTTCCCCATGCTTTCCTGCACATGAATTTCATTATATGCGCAATAGATAGCAGTCTCTTCTTCAAGTACGCACAATGCGGGCTCCACGAAATACTTCTGTCGATTATTATGCCCAGGAAACGATGCGTCCGTGCACATTTGACACTCTGCCCTTTGATGTAAACAGGGTATGGCGTCATTGGTTTGCCTGTAAACGCCATCAACGCGCACTTCACAGTTGATATAGTTAGGCCTTGTTTCTGAAGGTAGGCTTGTTTCTGAAGGTATATCACGAAGAGAGACGCGAAATTCCGCATGGATGAGTTAAGGGAAGAAAATGAATAAATTCATGCTTGCACGGAAGAAGTGCATGAAATAAGTGTTCACAGCCCACCGAAGGTGTGGACAATTAAAATTAACAGCACAGCCATGCGCTCAAAAGTAATATTATACCATGTACATATACCAAGCAGACCAACTCGCCATCTGATGGCAAAGCTTGCTCATTAGACATTAAACTCTGCAAACTAGCTTCAATAATACGCATTGGTCTGGTTAATATGAGATATGCGCTTGCACATAAATGCGCGTAAGCACAGTATTCCCTCGCATTACCACCCTCAAACGAACGGACTAACCTAGCGCCTTAATAAGACACTTGCAGACATGCTCTGCATGTATTTCGACACAGAAGAACTGAAATGAAAGCTTGCCTTATGTGACCTTTGCCTATAATACCGCCCGGCAGGAAACTACCGGAATGACGCCGTTTAGTTTAATTCACAGGAGCGAAGTCACTACAATGTTGCACGCTATGCTGCCGCACAATTGTGACGACACTCAGGCCGACGCCGAGGAAATTGGACAGCGCCCCGGGGAAGTCCAACAGTTACCCCGCGTGCGTATTTGTCCCCAGCAACACAAAGATGCGAAACGGTACGACCTTAGACATGAATTAGTAACCTACACACCAGGCGACAAGGTACGGTTATTGATCCCAATACGTCGACGCGGACTTGCAGAGAAGCTATTACGACGATACTTCGGCCCATATCGAGCCACCCGACGCTTGAACGACGTCAACTACGAAGGTATTTCCGACGGCGATTGCAGTTCCAGTCGCCGAAACCGCTCACCTGAGATTGTGCATGTCGTCCGGATGAAAATCTACTTGTCCAGGTAACTCTCGCTTGTCTTGTGGGCGCCAGTGCATATGTGCGTTTTCAAAAGTAGAGCGCCTTGGTTGCCGGGACGATGCCATTTCCGGAAAAAAGGCATATGCCACGTGCGTCCCGCGAGAAGGACGAAGGCGACAGTGCATGCGCGAATCTGCACGCTTTTATGCAGAAAGCAACAACGAGAGGAACGCTCTGGCACGGCGTAAATCAAAAGACCGACCCGCTACTGCTTTATCAGCTTCTTCAAATACGACGTCCGTCTTCACGTCGCGACAATATAATTAAACTAAGCTTCCCACGAAGAAACCCATTAACGCGCCCGCACGCAACAAAGCATTTTTAAAATATTATAAAAATCTTGGCAGCTCGTGTAATACGCTTTGCAGCTGTTTTTAAATATCCAAAAAATTTTTCCCGTTATTCAAAAACTACAAACTTCGCACTGTTCTTATTCCGCGTACACGCCTGTCGCAACAAAAATTAACGATGACCGAGATAAGAACCTTGCTATGGGTCGAGGCGTAAGCAATAGAAAATGATCCGTGACGTTAAATAGCTGTCTCAAAAAACATGAGAAAAGCATTTTCTTTTGTACCTCTAGACAGCGTGACTTAGCCAAGTATAGTGCCTTTCAGCACCAAGCGACACTATTGACCTTCAAACGCCAGCACCTCTCACTGTAACAATGCCGCCATGCTAGCTTCCGGGAGTGAACAGTTTATATTCTGTCGGAAGGAACGATACAACTCATAGTTGTTTATCCACCTTTAAGGAAGAAGCTGTCGTGCTTCTTGGCTGGAAACGAGAGACTATAAGGATGAAGCTATGTTGTGCCTCATGAGATTGCGTGAGCTGAGCGACTTTGGGTTGGAGGAAATTAAGGTTGAACGAGATTACTTCAATCAGAATAACAAATCACATGAAAAAAACACAGGTCAATAACATCATGGCTACATCCCCCCCCCCCAAAAAAAAAAGACCCGCCATTGAGTGAAGTCAAAGTGCACTTTAATTCTGACGGAAATGACTTCATTAACGCCGTGTTCAATAGATTTCAGATAACGAAGACGTTCTTAAAAAGTACCAAAAAGTATACTTGATTGTAATTGTCCTTTGAACTATTGAGGCTGTTAGTTTGCTTGTGTTTAAATAAATAAAGAGGTATTTTTGCGAGATGCTTCGGAATCAATTGTAAACAAGATGCCAGCGAGCTTTCTCGTTCTTTCTCTTAGTGGCAAAAAACTGCGACTTAAAACAGGCAAAAAAGAAGAAAAAAGAAAAGCATGATGTAAAAAATACTAGCTTGTGCACCTCAATCCAAACGATGCTTTTCTGTTGCCGGGGCTGTCTGGATTAGACCGACACCTTCACCGCCAAAAAGAAAAACAAACATAAAATATAAATAAGACATAACAAAGACACATACGGCTGACAAATAACAATTAATGATATCAAATAAAAAATTACTTAAAATTCAATAATCAAATAAGTGAAATCATTGTCGAAATCCTTGAAAAATAAACGAAAAGAACAAGAGAACTTCGCATTCGTGGTAATAAGCCTGACTTTCTTCGTGACTTTCTTTCTTTTTCTTTCTTTTCTTCCTGTCCTTCTTTCTAGTTCTCTCTTTTTTTACTAGTTTCTGTGTCTTTTTTTGCCAAGTTAAGTTTTAAGAGCGTTATTGAAAACGGAGAGAGTAGAACTTGCACAGACACAGACACTTTGCTCGAATCAAGATAAACCATCTAGCCTGCCAGCGAACTTTGGTCTATTCCATCTTTTTTGTTGCTGTTTCTTTCATGCTCACCTTTTTCATGTTTCTTCCCTTTCTTCTTTCGCTCCTTTTCTATGCATAGCTCTCTTTTTCCCTTTCTCTAGTTCATCTCAATTTCTCTCTGCTTTTCTCTTTCTCTATTGCTCTGTGTTTTTCTGTGTACCTGTTGAGTGTTTCTTTCTATCTTTTTTCTGTGTAGTTCTTTTTTTCGTCTCTAATTTTTTCTTTCTTCTTTTTTCCTCTCTTTTACTATCTTTGTTTTTCTCCCTCTTTTCCTTCTCTCTCTTCCTGCAGTTGTTCTCTCGCCCGTCCGAGGTATCGCATCCCACTTGAGACAAAATCGACGCAGCCGAAGAGCGCGTACTGGCCGCACATGTTCGGGAAGCGACGCAGAAGATGAAACTGAGGAAAAATACCACACGTGCCGGCCCAGTTAATGCGCTGAGTCTGCATGGCGCGAGTCTGAAGGCAGATGCCATTTACGATGGCGATTGTTTTGGCGCAGACTCCAGCGACAAACTTGGAGCTTAAACAGTTACGTAGTTAAACGAAACGGTAGCTTGTAATTCTACATTCATAGACGCTTCTCTCAAGTTCCGTGCTTCAATATATCGCCACATGAGAACACCCATTGCGCTGCGTTCGGATACGAATTAGCGAGTTTAGCAATCACCTGTAATATTTAATGCATGGGCTATTTGGTGATAAAATAGGAACTTACGTGAAGTGATTTCTTCGTCTGTCAGTGACCAGGTTGCATTAGTGATCATAAAGCACACTTTCCGGCATAACTTGCGTAACTCGTTTCTATACCTAAAATATATAAACGTGGCGGTCCCCAAACCGGAGCCGCAAGCAATATCTCCCAGTCACCTTGTTTGTACATCTACTGGCCACCGCCTGTGTCAGCAGTTGCTCCCTCGATGCCTGAGGTAAACACTATCGAAGCACTCGATCTCGCCCTGCCGCAACCGCCACTCTCAGATGTTTCCTGTCAACATCCTTTTCTTCTTATACATCTTTGATTAAAGCCACTGCACCACGCTCTGATCAGGACCGGAGCCGTTGTAATCATTCCGCGCAGCATCTGGAAAGGGTTGCTCAGAGTGTGATGGATTCCTTTTGGTGGTATCTTAAAATGCGTGTATTATTTTTCTCTTTTTCTTGACCTTTATTGTTGCTCTGACATTACGTTTCACGGCACACTGCATCGTCTTCAATTTAAGTTGAACCGTGTTCGTAAGCTTCCACGTTTCTGTTCCGAAGGGACAGATTGAGGAACAATAATGTAGTAAAGTGAATCAAGGAACAAATGAAAGTTGAGAGAATGTTAGTGGAGATCAACAAAAAGAAATTGACGTAGGAATGGCGCGTAGTGCAAGAAAAAGGTAACTGCTGCTCAATACGAATAACAAACTTGGTTGTAAGAGAAGTCGATTGATGACAATGGGGAGGCGGGAATTCAGGTTGCCTGTTTAGGTTTGCGGGAATAAAGTAGCCGCAGCCAGCACAGGACTAGGTTAACTAGAGAAGCCTCGGAGTTCTATTTACTCTGCAGTAAGCATGGTCAGGCTGATGATGACGACAATGATGATTACTAAGAAATAGACAATGCATGAAAGTGAGATTCAAATACAATTAGTCCTTACCATCCTAAGGGTCATCATTGTGGTATCTTGAGTGCTTCTAGTGGTGGGGAAATTATTCATTCCAGGCAGAAACATTTTGTGAATTCATCCAATTCGAATAAAGTATCTCGATACTCTTAAACCTTGAACGTTGACAAGGCTTGTCCTCCCATGCGAAAAGTTCGTACGCGCACTTGAGAATAGATGACGTTGTTGAGGTTGGTCAGCGAGTCCAAATTTTAACATAGGTGTGCCGAGAACAAAGTGATTGTGTGCATAGTTTTGTCCTGTTCTTGAACGTCATGTGCCTCTTTCGCTATAGATCCCGAGGCAAACACAGTGGTTCCCGATCTATAAACGCAGTAGATGTGCGTCTTCTTGTCAACCAAGAGTGCTAAAGCAAAAGCAACCTGCTCCGTTTTAGAAGAGGTGGTTCTAGCCACCGAGGCCTACGAGATGACGTGACTTCTGTAGTCTATTACAACCATGCCATAGTGACATTAGCGTCCACAATGTGCGGCATCTACGAAGCAGACCACTTGGGGATCATCCCTGATCTTCTTCAGAATCACGATCGTGTTTGCTCTGTGCCTTCTCCCATTGCGCTACAGGTACATATTGGGAGGGATCGGTGCAACAAGAATATTTTCTGTTTGATCCTCGGCGATTGAATCACATCTCTCCTCTGCCAACACTGGGTTGAGGTCGAGAATAGTTAATATTCTATTATCTTTCGAACAATAATTAAGGACAATAGTGAAATAATGTTTTTATATATTTCAGACAATAGCAAATTTCTCGCAGATAGTAATGATGGTTAAGAAAGGTAAGGTATATTGCATTTAGAAATTGGTTTTCACCCATACCATGATTCTTCGTTCATGATTTATTCGTAAAAGTGATATTCTTCCCCCACCCCCCCTGAATGTAACACAAGGCGTCATCGGTTGCTTGGGTCAGGTAGCCGTGTAATTCACATTGGCCCATTGTATCGAACGCATAATAATCTGACCGCTGGATTAAATAAAACACACAGAAGAAAACAATTATATCAGGAAAGTTAATGAAGTTTGACCAACAAACCAACCAACCAATGGTAAGCATTATTCTTACCTACTTCTTTACTTGTACGACAGAGAAAATAAATATGAATGATAAATATAGGGGCCTCTAATTAACAAGTGATTTCAATATGTAATACTTGATCTTAAACTGTTGAGAGTGAATGCGTACAGTTCCGACAAGGTGGTATGCATCACGAGATAGAAGTCGACATCTGCGTACGTATGTCTGTGTCACAAATTATCTTTGAATATTTGGTGCAGGCAGGTTTCGTAAATTCCAAGTGTAAGAATGGTAATTTATACTCTGGAAACTTTTGTTTAGTTCATTGCACGTTCATAGGCTTATTAATTATTCAGACAATCAAATTCACAAGCTTAATTTCCTTCGAAAATCCCGAAGGGTGGCGTGACGCATTTTACACTGTCTTGTTTCATGTTTCGGCCACATTGGCTCGAAGAAAATTTCAAAAACTTCTTACGTTGAGAGTCTATCTACTTTAGAATGTAATGTATTTTATTTTTAACGGTTAAGAACTACGTAGGCCTTTGTAGACGCTGCCGAAATTAATGACGTCTTAGATGGTGTCGGAACTTCAGAGTAGGGTTACTCACAATGTTTTTCTTTTTGCGCGTCTTTTCGCTTACCTAGAGCTTCCTCGCGACAAGCGTAGTAATTCTCGTATTGTTAAACAGCAACTTACTAATGCGAGAAAAATCGTTTTTCCCTCTGCTGTTACTTTAAGTGCTTTGACGTGTATCAGAGAAAATTAGCCACGCACATTGGAAGTAGCTCCTAATATATGTACAAAGAAAAGCTAACTAAATGAAGCCAAGAAAAGAAAGCAATTGAAGCAATTATTTGATTGATGTGTGGGGTTTAACGTCCCAAAACCACCATATGGTTATGAGAGACACCGCAGTGAAGGGCTCCAGAAATTTCGACCACCTGGGGTTCTTCAACGTGCACCCAAATCTAAGCACACGTGCCTACAACATTTCCGCCTCCACTGGAAATGCAGCCGCCGCAGCCGGGATTCCAACCCGTGACCTGCTGGTCAGCAGCCGAGTACCTTAGCCACTAGACCACCGCAGCGGGGCAAAGAAAGCAATCGAAGCGTCTCAACGCAACATCAACAGATAGCGCTATAAAATAACCTGCCAAGCTACGCTGTAGCGTTCAAGGGCTGAAAGCTAGGTTCGTTCTGTACAAAGCTCAGTGGGACGTGCCGGCGCCTAAGATAGCTTAGTGTGATAGGAGATAAAACAAAAAAGTCATACAGCAAAACGTCAAATAAAAATCGGTTGCAATTACTGTGGCAGCACTTCGCAAACGTATTTCCAGCGTCCAAGTACGCGCACTTCACATAGCCAGGTGAGCTTTAATTTTCGTGTATGTTTTGCCATTTTGTTCGGGCTACCTTAATCATATCTGACGCTCGCGCACGTAACTCCCAATATGCGCAATAAATGCCTACTTTAGGCCGTGCTCCGCTCCCAAATTGAAGTCACCACAACAATTCATAAATATAAATAAACACTCCGGTATAATTTTATATAGATAATTCTATTAGATATGCCTTAATATAAAATACACAGGTGTACAAAGTCCAAGTGATTCTTGCTTTCTTGAGCCTAATTAAAATACTCCTCTTTGCATTGAAAAAGTACACAGAAGTAATGAATGATGTAAAACGAAGCACTTGGTCACCTCCCTAATTTTTATTGTTTAACTACCATCAGTGATTTCCAGCAGGCTGGTTGTGAAGTAAAACTCCCGCACTTCAACACCTATGCTTGAGTTCATCATGACAAATGTGTAAGCACTGATCTTGCAGCAGGTACCAGAAGGTAAAAACTTGAATCTGTTTCAGTGGTACAAACACACAAACAACAATAGAATATTGTGTATTGTGGCCTACATGTGAAAAGAAAACTTTATTAATCGAAGTTACTGTTTTGACCGACAACTTTTCTTTTTCTGTTCTTTTTTAGGTACAGTCGGGTTGCCACGTGTCCAAATATTTCTTTTTCTCATAGACTCTTTGAGGTACATAAAAATGTTAGCTCAAGAGGGCCAACTCAGAGCACTTACTGGAAACATATGAAACTTGTGAAGCAGCATTATAAACAAAACAGTCACCCACATATTTCTGTGGTGAGTCTTTCAAGTGAGGTACTTGGAGTAGCCTATATATTATTATATACACCTTTTAGTTGTCTGCACTAGCTTTTTTTTCTCCGTCTTCTTCTGATAACAAGCGTCACTACTTACGGTTGCGAATATAGCAGACGAAACCTAAGCGAAACCTCTGAGTACTTTTAGGCACACTTCTAAGCGTAATAATTTTGCCGCCTTAAGAAAAACTTACATTTAATTAAAACGCACAACAACTGTCAAAAAATACGAAGTATGAGGCGCAAGAAGCAACTCGATATTCTCAATGCTTTGACCAGCAGTCTTTAGTTTAAATTTCCGACTAATTTTAAAACATGCTAATCGCATGTAGTCTGCAGTTGAACCGAATAAATCATCATTTGGTGAGGAATACAGTTGTATGAAATAAAGTGGTCTATAAAATTTTGACGCTGACTCTACCGTCGTCTTATGTTTTTCTATCAATCAAAAGGCATGGATATAAGAACCATTCACATGCAAGCACATGGCTTTGAGAAACTTTGAGCATTTTTTTTCCCGAAACTACAACGGCAAGTAGAGAAGTAAGACGTATGGCTACAGATAAGTAATAAGTCCCAGCTGCCACACTTTTCCCGGTGGCATAAGGAAACGTAAAAATAAATATTCTGCAAAGCGATAATATTTCTGCCACACTTTGCCAGACCATTAGAGTTCGCACGCGAAGTATACGTCGAGGCCGAGTTTGAACAAACGGCAGCAGAGCCACGTGAAGCTTTTGATTTTGCGATTTGAGTGATCGCACTTTCGAAAACAAATATTCTTCACCTTCGTCTGCGCTCTGCTCCGGCGGAACACGCGAATGGATCGTTAATAGCTCGAAGACTCTGCTCAAACGACGCGCACAGCTTGCGAATGCTGCACTTAACGTGCTGCCATTGCGGCTCAAACGGTATTCCGAATTTTTGGTTTAGCCGATTCATTTCGGCTGGAAAGTTGTAAACAGCAGTTGTGTTGTTCACGTGTGGAATCATAAGTGGGTATTTATATAGGATTAACGCCGTAGTCATGTGTACAGTGTTTCTATAGAAACTGGCCCCGAATTCACAAAGAGTCTTTTTCATTAGTCCGCTTCTCAATTTGCTAAGTGTCATTGCTAATAAATCCACAATAAGGATAGTGCCGATTTAATTTGGCTATGCTTTTGTGACCGAACGATGGTCTTTGTCTTGTGTGCACGTGAGTGAATGCAGGTACAGGTATATACCATTGGCATTGTTCCTATTTTCATCACATAGTAAAACAGTTTTTCCGTCATGTATAGAGAAAAAATAACAGATTGCTCTCAGAATTTATTGCCCCAAAGCTTTAGTGGGGATGCTCACTTCGCATCTCACTAACAGTTTTGGCGTGTCAAATGCCTGTCATGCCAAGTGAAAAAATGCACGTTAGATTAGGCTCTCGAAAAAAATTCACCTTTAGTTGAGTTGTGTCATCACATTCGTTTATACAGGTTGATACTGCAGTTAGTGACTTCTTTCTTTGTGCACAGCTATGCGCGGTGATCTAGCTTTTAAGATCAACTTCACTCGTTATCCGTTGAATCGAGGCTAGCGTACACTGAAAATTAAGGTTTTTTATGAATTCCTTTTCGTTATGTTAGGGCTTGTAATAGTTACAGTAGCTTGCCTTCTTGATATATCACAAAAAATGAAAAAAACAGGGGATTCCTTAATCAACCTTGAAGATGATTGATTGATATGTGGGGTTTAACGTCCCAAAACCACCATATGAATCAACCTTGAAGACATCGACGTATATAGCAGAATACCTGCACGTGCACACCTGCTCCTTTGGAACAACCAGCTGAGCAGAAAGCTTACGTTTATCAAATTTATTGAAAGCATTAATTTGTTTTTTCTCGCCTTATGTTCTAAGAGAACTAGTCTAGAGTTAAACTGGCAGGGTAGTTTAGCGACATCGTTTGGTATAGCAAGCGTGCAAACACGCTTAACAGGCGTGCACGAAATCCAGTGCTTTATATAAAACATTGAATCGTTACAGCTTGAAACTGCGATACGCTACATAAAACTCATCTTTCAATTTCTTTGTCTACATCAATTATTGCGCCGTGTGCATCTGCTATAGGGCGTTTACACGCTCGTACAGTCAAGCTCAGCCATACTAATTGGATCATTTTCTCCGTCCTACTATTCCCAATGGCCATTACTTTTCTGAATAGGCTGCCAGTCAATGCTGTGAATTGTTCTACGCTGGAATCTTTTGTCAACAGTCTAGAAGAGAGTGATTTTTCTAAATATGTATACATGTGAATAATGAAGTATCCTATGTGTATCAATACTTTCTTTCTTTTCTTTTTGTGGAGCGTTATTAAGCCTCATGTTACCTCTATCTATCCACTCTTGCATGGGCCCGATTAGGGCCTGCAATATGTACAAATAAAATAAATAAAATTGCGCTTTTAACCACTTGGTGGGTAGTTGCGCAACAGTCGTAGCATTTGTAGGCACGTATAGAAAACTGCGATGTTCCAATCTACCCATCTCAATGCAAGTTAGACAGCTGTTGCGCAAGAAACGTAGTGTATATATTACCACGTCTCAATTTTTGATTCAAGCTGCGGGATCATCTGACAAAGACGTGTGCTCAGTATTGAGCGAACTTGGATTAACTGTCGTAATTCGAACCTCAGGCGTATTGACAAAAATAAAAAGAGAGAGGGAAAGAGAGAGAGACTATAATGTTCAATCGGCGAATTACAGTTTTGTGTTCACTGCATTCGAATCGCTGCGACCGCGTACTCAGTCATTCATAATGAACTTGACCTGGTATTTCCGAAACACAATGCTTTCGCATGGAACGCTCATTGGTTTTCTGTGAGAAACTACCACAATGCTTTCGTGGATTGGGAGTACCAAAAAACCAATCTCCTTACAGAGTATAAAATAACGCAATATAAAACATGATCAGGATAAACTAAAAAAATCACACGTTCATGTTGTCTTTTTTTTTCTTTCATTTTGTCAGTGTTTGCTTTCGCGCTGCTTCAAGCACTACGATGAGTTAAAACAAAGATGACACAACTAAACAAGAAAAATTTATTAATGAGCGGTAGATTGCTGGGCTGAGCCTTCACCTTGAAGCTAACAGAGAGACTGTGTCTTGTGGCAGCCTCCTTGGCCTGCTAGAATTGAGAATTTTCCACTGATTTGAACACATCCGGTGCTTTTGTACTAAGTCGTGTTCTCAACCGCATGGACTCAAATCGGCATTTTTTTTCAGGAATCTACTCGCCAATTCTTTCCCAAGTATGAAACTTTTTGTCTTTTTTACACAAAACAGGAAGAACTTATTCAGCGCTGAAGACTATTTGTGGAAGTATCGCGTATTTCAGATAACTGTCAGAGCATCCTGTGCTGCGTGAAATGTGTGGTGTAAATATTGTAGCGTTATCTTATGCAATAAAAACTGCAGGCATCATCAAATACAACCACCAGTGTTCAGCAATATGTGACCTACCTATCTCTACGTTGTTCAAAATGATTTTGGATATTTAAAAAAATCAGTGAATTGTAGTGGTACGCGTCTTCTCTGTCTTACATCTTCGTTTGTTTGGTAAAAGGCGTTTTACTTTTCTTAGCCACTGCTAACTGATGGTACATGTGTTAGTTAGCATCACCTATATTACAAGCCTCTTCTACACAGATACACGTTTTGTCGCCATTTTAAGCCGGTGACATTTTAGCTCCTTTGTGAGTAAGTGTCCATAAGTGTGTATCGCAAAGTTAAATACGGCTAAATACTATAGACCAAAAGAACGTGAGATTTTTCGCGACCATATAGAACTTTTCTTTTCGCCTGTGGTGCTTAGACCCCGGAATGCGTTCGCCATAAGTCAAAATTATTGGAGAAAAAAAGAAGCATGGCGGCGATGGATATCGGCCAGAAAGAATCGACCATTTACGTGGCCGGTCGTAACTCAAAGCCGTTACTATTTATTGCCCACCATTTTCGTCCCCTCTCTCGCCTTTCATCATGTCAGACTTACTTTCTTTTTCTCACTTTTATAGCAGCTGTTAACTCTCTATGCCACCATTTTCAATTTATTCCATCCTCATTGCTTACGTTTCACCCGGTGCCGCGACTAACAATTGACAAAGAAAAATACGTTTATTGGCAATTTTATCACCGCTAAATATGTTTATAACATGTTCTCTTATTACATACACGTTGGTGCGCTATATACCAATAGCTTCATGAATACTGAGGTAATGAACGTGACCCTCTTTTTGATCAATTATATTGCTCGTCTAGCGCTATTAAAGCTTGATCGGTTAAAGTGATCATACATATATGCAACAATATAGCATGCCACTTTATCTTGAACGTAAAGGTTATGCCGGCTCGCCGGCTTAACGAAGCAAAAAAAAAAGTCCTTCAATTTTGCCTGACAGACACATCGATAATTTTTATATATGTATGATGTATCCCCTGGTTAGTCTCATTTCATGCAGAACATTGCTCATATGGAGTAAATATATGCGAGGTGCTGTATTACGAAGCTCAGACGTATCATGTGCAAAATTGACCTGGTGGACTTGAATTAGTAAAATTTTCATTATGAAAAAAATAGGGGGGAGTCATGTTATCTTGATCACCATTCATTACTTTTCGTAGCAACCTGAAGAGTGAAAAGTTTACATAATACACTTGATTGGACATGATGCTCCTAATCATCCACACACTCGTGCACGCGTGGCATGACCGAGTTTTGCCCTTCAAGAGTTCAGAAAGCTATAGCACAGCCCGTTCGTATCACTAACTCAATCTCTATCTTGGGCTCGATCCTCGGTTGACGCCTCATTTTTGCCGCATTAGGCTGGCCCAGAATACGTGCACGTGAAAATACGGTTGTGGAGTGCTCCCTACACCATCATTCTTGCTTTGGCGAATGGTAGAAGAACCCACTACAAGTGCGTAAGGCAACATGCACCGTGCGCAGCCGAACACGTTATTTGTTGTTAATAATGCTGACAATCACGATAAGTAATCGCGCCTGAAAGCTTCGTATTGGGGGAGGGGGGCATAAGGCATAAAGAAGAAACTATAGTTCAGCAATTCACCTGCTCTGAAAGCCTGGTGCGATCCCACGCTTCGCAATATTACATACGTCAAGTTGACGTATCCCAATGCGTGCCACTTTAACAGTTTTTTTAAACAGTTTTAGGCTCTCGCATGATTTTATGGCAAAACAACGTCTTGCTACGCTGACGCCGTCGTCTCTGTTCTCACTCAAATGGTCCCATTTTATTGATGTTTAGTTTGCATCTATCTCAAATTTTTTGTTGACAACCTACAATTATAACGCCGAAATATGTGTGAAACGAGCTCTTTAATACTATCGCATTAGAAAGCATTTGTTAATTACACTTTATTTAAATGTATTGATGACTGTTACGCTCTTTATTGTGTATTTTCATTGCACGCACTTAAGTGAAGGTAAATCAGCTTATTCAGATTTGTTTTCGTTTGAGTACAAAGACAGTCGATAGCAGTATACCAGAGGGGTCAGGAAAATAACTTACTAGCCCAGATTTTTTTTTTACTATTTGTGAAATCGGACCTTTCGTATGATAAAGTTTCTAAGAAAAACAAGACCAAAGAGCTGAATTATGCTCCCAACATGTCGACGTCCGGACCTGTTCTGAAGATTTCACTTCCCACCCACATCTTTCTATCGCCAGGGGGTAACACGATTTCGGGTGAAAGAATCCGGATTCATGATGGAGATAGCCAAGAGTCGAGAGGGGGATAGGTTACACCGGAAATTAAATTTTCAGGGAAATACAGGTCAAGTTGCCCTCACAAAGTGCGTCGTCTATCAAAAACCAAAGCAGCAGCCCGACACGTGGTTCCTGAACCGCAGTAATGTATAGTTATCTGCAATCCACTCTTTGACCCGTTCGGTTTCAATGCTGAAAAGTGGCATTTAATAAAAATTATTTGTGTCTTATTCAGGCCATTTTGATGTTTCTTTTTTTCTAAATACTTAAACATGCGGATCGTTGTATCATTTAGCTTTATTTTGTGTGTTCACAGGGGCCTCTTTTATACCGATTACGTATGAGTTACTTTAATAATTCTTGATTGATTGATTGATATGTGGGGTTTAACGTCCCAAACTTTAATAATTCTGAAAAAGAAACAAGCTTGAGACAAGATGGTGGATCTTTTTTTTGTTTCATTTCGAAAGCAGTGGTTCCTGAGTGTTTAGGTTGCGTTTCTGGCGCTCTGCTGCCTCCTCCCCTTCAGGCTTACCTGACGAAAAATTGTTCATATGAAAGTACAAGTTGCTGCCCTTACGAAGAAAAATACAGTTGTCGAAACTTTGCTTCAGTGACACTCGCTATTGAACAATTTGTAGTCATTTTATTTGTAATTATATTTCTATTCTCAGAGAAGCCTGACGACTCGATAGTAAACAAATTTTTACCTGTATCCAAATGCATACCTGTATCCAAATGCGTTATTTCATAAATTGTTTTGGAAAGTCAAACGGCACGTGTGCAAATATAAACGAATACGGGCACATGCTCATTGAATTGTCTTTCTTGGTCGACCGATATAAGGGAAGCTTCCAATCTAAAGGGAGCATGGCCGTATTTGAGAGATAATTTGAAGCCCCATGCATTATTACCCTTGGCGAAGTTGAAGCAGAGTTCGCGTAGTAGAGCAACGTATTGGCCAGCATCTTTTGTGGGAAACATGTCGCACCTACAGGTGGCGTGACAGTCCACTGCACCATAACTGCTCCAGTGCACCACCAGGGCTACGAGTGGCGACTTTTGTCCTTTTCATTTTCGACTGGCGTGCCACAAATCATCGTCTTTCCGTCAACCACGTCCGCGTTGTTTGCTAGTGCGTGTGCGTGAAGGCGCGGGTTCTGATAAGATGGGTAGGCTTTAAAACAATTAACAGCCAATGAGCCTTTTGGGGCCTCAAACAAAGAGAAGTGATACATATAACGGAATCAATCATGTTTTCCATGTGATAGAAAGCGCGGACATGTGGCAGAGAATTTTTTAAGCTTAATTCGTGTGGACGGCCAGCGTAAAAAGCGTATAGGTTGTCACCATAGATGCCTGCATACATTCTTGCTTGTAACTTTGTCTCCACATTGTTTAGTAAATGATGAAATTTGCGTATAGCAAACGAAAGAAAGCCCGTTCCATTGCGCGTTAATAAAATTTATGGTCACCGAACTGCATGATCTGCGTTAATTAACACATGGCAGTTACGTGAAGCATTCTCTGCAGTAGTTTAGCTTCATTTATAGACACCGCTCGGGGTACATGAGTCCTTGAGATAATTTGTCACGTGCTAGATTTGCAGGTGATCGTCACGTAGCGCAACGAAGTAAGGTGGCGCGGCTTTGCACAAGTAGAAGAAAAAAAGCAATTTTCGTAGTCCACGATGCATTTTGCCTGAAATGCGGGTCTTTTTTTTTATGGTTGCTATTTACGAACTGAGCAGTCGGTGAACTGTGCCGCTAGACTAACTGCAATAAGGTGAAAAAACCGTAGCAGTGAACCAGGGAGAACTGCTAGATCTGTCGATGGGTCTCTACCAAGTGCTGACTCGAGATAACTCTGGCAACGGCCACTCGGTTTCATTAGCATTCTAAAGATATTACTCAACTTGTATGGAGAGTAAATGAAGAGAGAAGGCGCGACAGTGCATCAGCAACCACGTTATTAGAACCCTTACAATATTCAACACTGAAATTATAATACATGAGTTTGGCACACCAACGTGAAATGCGAATGGGGCGGCGGCCTTCGGATCCTGCAGAAAGAAGAGCAACTAGTGCTTGGTGATCTGTACGTAATGTGAAGTGCCGGCCCCACAAGTAAACATGCCATTTCTCACAGGCAAAAAGACAAGCGAGAGCTTCACGCTCTCCTACTGAATATCTGCGTTCAGCAGGGGTCAATGTACGAGATGCAAAAGCAATAGTGATCAGCTGATCATCTCTGAGTTGTTGAAACACTGCTCCCAGTAAACATCGGACGCATTCGTCGTGATGACGATGGGAAGCTTCTCATTGAAAATACTAACAGCTGGCTTTGAGGCCAGTATTGACTTAACTTGAATGAAGTTCTGCTCAGCTTCAGCTGACCAGTTAAAAGGCTGTGCTTGACGAAGTAGAGTACGCAGTGGTTCAACAACATCAGCATAGTGAGGAACAAACTTGGCATAATGACCAACAAGACCTAAAAAAGATTGCAAGGTTTTACATCAGTAGGCCGTGGGGCATTGACAATTGCCTGAACTTTAGATTCAACAGGTGTCAAGCCGCGGGAACTGACACTATGTCCTAGAAATTGTAACTCATTCACAGAAAAAATGCACTTGTTATTAAGTTTCATACCACATTCACTGATGCGGTTGAGAACAGTATGCAAGTTAGCATCATGCTCTTCGCGAGTACGTCCCCACACTAAAATGTCATCCAAGTAACAAAGGGCGCCATTACAACCCTTAAGAATAATTGACATCATTTTCTGAAATACTGCAGGGGCAGATGCAAGCCCGAAACACACGCGGCGAAACCGAAACAAGCCTTCGTGCGATACAAATGTGGTCAAGTCTCTACTGCACTCAGAAAGTTCCACTTGGTTATAAGCGGACGCGAGGTCCAGCTTGGAGAAACATACCACTCCGGAGAGCTGATGAAGCAGTTCTTCAATGTGAGGAAGTGGAAACCCGTCTACGATGATCGCCTTGTTCGGTTCTCGTAAGTCGACGCATAGTCGAAGGGATCCATCTTTTTTCATGACGACGACCAGTGGAGAAACCCAGTCGGAAGCAGAGACAGGCTCGATGATTCCGCTGGCTTGAAGGCGAGACAGTTCTGCAGAGACTTGCTCACGGAGAAGGGGAATGCGGCGCAGCTTGGCACGCACAGGGCACACACCTGGTCGACGCATCACTTTATGCACAAAACCGCGCTCACAACCCAGTTCACGGGTGAACAGGTGGTGGAATTCAGAAGGCGCGTTGGCCGGAAGATCATCTTGGACGTCGACTTGAGCACACGTCATAGACGCACCGTCGATGTTGATGAACAAAGCCCTGATGGCATCACGTCCCAAAAGCGAGCTGCCATTGGCAGTTACATAAAAAGTAATGGAAGAAGTGCGACTGCGATAGGAGACCTGAGCTGTAAAATGACCTAAATTATCAATCGTTTTCTTGGAATATGTTTGTAGAGCCACGTGTGAAGGCAAAAGCCGAATGATCGAAAAATGACTATGAAAGTCAGCGGCACTGATTAAAGAGACTGAGGCACCAGTGTCCACGAGAAATGACTAGGGCACATGGCCCACTGAAACTAAGATGCTGGGCACGGACGTAGTGTGGAGGCCATCCACATTTAAAACAGTAACCGTATTGGTTTGTGCAGTGCTCGAAGGAGCGGATGAAGAAACTGGTTCCGGAAGATTTGCTGGACGGGTATTGCACACGGACTGAAAATGTCCGATTTTTCCGCACGCAAGACAAGTGCGGTTTCTCGCGGAACACTGCGCAAGATTGGCTAAATGCCGAGCCGATCCACAACGAAAGCAATGCGCGGTTGCGCTTGGAGAAGAAAATTGCGAACGCGAATTAGGAGCTCGGTGCTGTTCCTGAAAACCCGAATTTGGCGGAATGGGGTCGCCATATTGTCGGCTTCCTCGCCCCCGTGACGGTGAGGGGCCGCCATGTTGGCCGCCGCGCCGAGACGAAGATGAAGGCCCGCCATGTTGACGCGTCCCGTGAAACGAAGAGCCGCCGCCTTGGCCCCCCGCAGCAGAAAGTTGCTGCACTGAATGCGGAGCGAATTGCTCCAACTGGGAGCGAATAAGCTCGTCCTCTCGCGCAATCGCGAGGACTTCGGATAATGAAATCGAGGAGCCTTTTTGAAGCATGCGGCAGCGGACGTCTTGCGAGGCTACCCCGGTGAAAAGCTGATGGCGGATCATATCGTCCTCGAGCGCACCGAAGCCGCACGACGTGGCGAGCATTCGAAGAGAAGTAATGAACTCGGCGACTGGCTCACCAGGCAATCGTCGCCTTTCTTGGAATTTCACGCGTGCGAGATAATCGCACGAAACATCTTTAAAATGCTCATCGAAAAGAGCAACAGCATCCTTGAAGGCATCGCCCGACGCTGGCGTCGGCGTCGCGTTGGTGGCTTCCAAAGTATAGAAGAGCTTTAACCCGGCAGGGCCCAACGCGTTGAGCAGCAGGGCCTTGCGACGCTCGGGCTTGCTGGCGTCCTCCCCGACCGCGTCTGCGTAAGCCTGAAACACCAATTTCCAGTCCGCCCACGGAAGTGGCGGGTCTCCGGGCGAATGAAGAAATGGGGGAGGTGGAATAGGAGACGCCATTTCAAGCAAGAAGAATGAAGAGGTGCAGACGAGAAGAAAATGACGCCAGTACACTGTTTGAAGACGAAGGCAGAGGCTGCGTAGCTGAATGAAGAAATGAAGCAACGCAGCACGCAGTAGCCACCTTGCTGGGAACAAAGAGCGTCTAGGGTTAGCACGAACACGGAGAACGAAACAGGTTCTTACAGGTCCTCGTCGGCATTGCTGTGTTGGGGGCTGGCTGGTCCCAACGAAGCAGAAGAAGAAGAAGACGGCCGACGGAGACGTACGCGGCCGGCGGGGACACCGACCAGCCCGAACGCGCGGGTTGGCGCCACGCGCCGAAAGAAAGCACAACAACCGCACTCCACGGCTACCTAACACACACTGCTTTATTTTACAGTCGCCTTGAAATCCCAGGTGCCAGAGCGGCGCCCCCTGGCATCCTCACATGTCAATTCGAAACCCGAACTGAAAACCCAAAACACAACAGTAAATATACAGGGAACTAGCCACATCACGTGCTTCATAAACGTGCCTGCGAGTTGACTTGCTTTACGCAGCACACACCAGTCCACGGAGATAAACTGAAGGACTTTTTTTATGGTGCGTAGTTGTCATAGTTATTGGCACAGTTTAAGCACAGCGATTCATACATGACATATCAAAGCACCGCTAACAATCTGAAACGGCCCCACTCATGGGTGGACTACTGCACGGAGCACGCCAATCGAATTCCTTCACTCCCGTACTGCAGTGTCGCCGGCTCATTAAACGGTGAAATAAAGTCCATTTGGTGCTGGAGAACCCCAGCTAGACACCCTCCCGTATGGCTGTCCACAGCAGTTGCTGGCCGCAACCACGCCGGTACTGGAAGACCGTGGCCGCCTGCCCGTTCGCAAACCTCCTGGACTGCCGAGAGCTGGACTGAGAGCTGGGAACTTTTAACGAGTCTTCTTCGAGTTTTGTTCACCAGTGAACTTGATATCTGGAGTTTAACGTCCCAAAACCACTATATGATTATGAGAGACGCCGTAGTGGAGGGCTCCGGAAATTTAGACCACCTGGGGTTCTTTAACGTGCACCCAAATCTGAGCACACGGGCCTACAACATTTCCGCCTCCATCGGAAATGCAGCCGCCGCAGCCGGGATTCGAACCCGCGCCCTGTGGGTCAGCAGCCGAGTACCTTAGCCACTAGACCACCGCGGCGGGGCACCAGTGAACTTTGCGCTACGTAAAGCCGGGCACTACCAGAGCATGTGAGCAAGTGTGCAATTTTCCACCACACAGCTATGGTGTCCTGGTTTTAGACATCCAGAAAAATTGCTGAACGTGCTACGTGACGTAAAAGGACCTGCCTGCAGCATTCGGAGAGCCGACGACTGTGGTTCAGTGAGATTTTAATGCTGGAGGTAGTAGACGTGTGGCCTTAGCTAGCGTCTGTGCCTTCATCACCTCCGAGAGGGCGTTGTACATGCCCAGGCTCATCATCTAGTCCGTGTCGGGGCTCATGGGGAGTTCTAGCAGCCTTCTGATACTTTTGGCATTACAGTCTTAAGTTTATCATCCTCGCGTTCAGACGAATTCAGAGATGATGCCACGTAATAATGTGGCTCATGAAAAACACAGGGTAGCGCCGAGGCAGATTGCTTTTAGCAGCCCGTCTTTGCAGTTTGAGACCCCTACTATCAGTCCAAGCATGTTCTGCGTCTTAAAAGAGATGCTTGCCAAAACCTGAGAGTTTCTGCCATTAGATTTAAAAGGAAGTCTAGCGCCCGAGTAGAAAGTACTCTGGGAATCGACTTCCCGTCCCTTGTGGTGAGCGCAGTCTTACCCGTTCAAGCGGTAAGTGGGGCCTCCTCCCGGGTCAAACTGGTCAGAGAAACAACTATGATTTGGAGGGGGAGAACCGAAGCACAATACCATCCAGAGAGTTTCTGTGATAGTCAGTGCTGTCTGGAGCGCTTTCTCCACCTCAGCATCCGAACCTTCCAAGCACCAGACCAGGATGTCTGCATATGGGCACGGTTGATATTGTCTATAGTGGAAAGGCGCTCCGATAGGCCTTTCATTGCTATGGTAAGCAATACTGGTGATATTACCACTCCCTGAGGCATGCCGCTCTCATCTAAGGTGGAGGCCTCCGATCATTATGGTGGCTTTGCGGCTCAGGGCACGTTTTTTTTTTGACACTATATTAGAAGACCACAATTATCATCGTAATCATCGTAAGGATTACTGCGCCCACTGCATGGCAGAGGTGTCTTTTAAGTTCTCCCAATTTAACCTAATCAGTGCTTGCTGAGCTACGTCATCACCGCAAACTTTTTGTTTATCTGATCTGTCTATCTAACTTTGTACCCCTCCTTCAAGGTTCGCCTTCTTTTGGAATCCAGTCAGTCACTCTTGACGACCAGCGATTATCTTGACTTCGTGCTACATGCTTAACCCATGCCAACTTTCCTTCTTGATTTCGATTAAGATGCGCATAATACCTCTTTGTATCTTGGCGTACTTTCTTGTTCCTGAAGATCACGCTTCATTTTTTTTTGCCTCTTGCATTATTCTCAATGTATCACAAACCTTTTGAGCAAGTCTCCAGGTATTTGAACTGTAGGTAAGTACGGATAAGATGCAGCTGTTGAGCATTTCTCTCGTAAGAAATTTTGGTCAACTACTATTCAAGATCTGCGAATGCCGGCCAAATAGGTTTGACCCTATTTTTATTCGTTCAAATATGGGTGGATAAACGAACATGACTAAGCTGAATAACTATAAAATTAGGCATATCTTATATAATTACCATCCAGAGAAACTGAGTTCATTTACTCTACATAGCATTCGAACTTCAGCAAAAGAAAGCATGTACAGAAAGGAATAAAACAAAGAAACAAGATGAACAAAAATCTCTTGACTCTTTGTAAACTTTTATTATCACTGGAAAAAAAAGGCGCCGAACTATAGACTTGCGTTTTAAATAAGTTCTCGCGTAAAACATTTCAGAACATAAATGCTCTTCGATTTCAAAAGTAGTCACGATGACAATTTAGTTTAGGGAGGGTGGAGTTTCTCAGCGTCTACCTAAATCTCAGTGGATTGGATTCCTTGCATTTTGTTCTCATTTAAATAAAACCAACACGGCTGGGACTGAACGCTCGACCGGCTAATCAAGAAGGCGAATTCATTTGAGAGTGTGGTTGAATCTGACATGGAAACTGGTAGCTATATCAGCGCTAAAACTTGTATGTGCCCCAAAATTGAAACATGGGCGCATTCCTTGTTGCCTAATAATTCACGCAGAAAAACGGCCCAGGCGAAGCGGAAAATAATTAGGGCCGGAAAGCTTTTCTCGCAAGCTTCTTAAAGAATGCGCACCACCCTGATGAGCTTCACAAAGGCGTCATGGTCATCTAGGAGGCATGTAGAAATCCTCCCGCCACGATATCCCGCATCTCAGATTCTAAAGGATGCACGTGCCACGACAGGTGCAAATGCAGCGTATGACCGTTGAGCAAACCATGGTGCCCACCACGGCATGGCCTCGATCATTTGAATTGCAAACCAAGTCAAAACGGGAGAAGTGGTGAAGGCGTGGCTTAAGTTTGCCTAAAGCTCTTCGGAAACTGATGCGATATTTTGGGGCAGCTCAGATGACGTCCTCGCGCAAAACCCACTCCTTGCGAAGGTCGCAGCAAACACAGGGCGAAAGATACAACGCATTGTGCGAATAATGATGAACGAAAAAGAAAATTGTAGGCAATGCTGTACAAAAAAAAAACACAAAAACGCTCTGCAGTTTTTAGCAGTTGGTCGAGATTTTCACGTCTTTTTTTATATTTCAAGCACCAAAATATTCTTCGGTGGTGAGGGGGTAAGGTTCGATCCCCCTCACCACCGTATGTGTTCGTATGGGTGTTTGTACGAGTGCACGTAATTTTACGAAAGCAAACATTTAAAAAAACGGGTGGGTCTGAAGTCCTGTCCATTCGTGCGTTTTTCCAGCCTTCTGTCTGTCCGTCCCTCATTTGTACTATAGTCGGCTGCTTCAACAATCACGTTATGGACCTTCTGACCTAGTTTCGCGTCATCATCAGCATTCACTTCGTGAATCGGCTGCCACTTTTTAAAGCCATTTGCGTGCTATGAAGGCTCTATGAACAGTATAGACGAACAGCTGATGGAGTCTCCAGGCGACGGCCGCAACGATAATTATGCTACCTTAAGAAGCTTCGCTCGTATAAAACAAAAAAACAATACAAATTTGAGATGTCTGATTGTAGATGACCAGAAAATAGTCGAAAGCTACGTTACAGGAAAAAATGTGGAGCCTTATATGGCGAGCTCTAAATTGATCTTTATCCTGAATGGATCTTAGGATGGACAATTCCACCTCAGAATGATGAGAAAACAAAGCTGACTACTTTGTTCACGACAAATTCAACAAGTAGTACAAAGGCAAAGCGTTTTTAATTGCTAAGCGCAAGATGAATTTTAGAGGGTGATCTTGCGACGAAGATGAGAGCCAGACAATCCACAACTGTGGTGATTTCGTTTCCTCGCGAAGAGTATATCCGGTAACAATTACTTTTTCTTTCTTTTTTCATACTTTTATGGATAATTGAACAGTGCAAGAATGCGAGTATTCCTTATTGTGTGTTGTATATCTGCATTTTCTTCTCTCTCTCTCTTTCTCTGCGTGCGTGTGACTACGTGCGTGCGTGTCTTTCTCTTCGATGGGCAACGTCACGTGCCTTTCAATTCATGCTTCCTCGGCTATCGTGGGCGCACCAACGAGACCGAGGGCACGTACTTTCCAACGCATGACGAAGCGAACCTGATATACCGAGTCAAAAAACAAGCAAAAATGAAAAAAAATACGGTATCGAACGAAGAGATCGGTGTCTGTCAAGAAAAGGCCTTCTGAGAACGCCGCAAGCACCGTTGACGCACGTTGACGAAAACGAACGTACACAGCTGCAGACAAGTCTAGGGTACGTGCTACGAGCGACAACAAAGACGATCGTGTTCCATACAGCGGCAGCCTGAATGAAAACGTGACGGGACGTTGACCCGACACTGCTCCCAGCGCCGTAGACCACCAGGCCTACAGCCTTTTCCGCTATTTCTTCGACCTGGCTCCCTCACCGATTATTTCGCTCGTGCCTTGACTTTTGTGGTATCGACGGGGAGGCGCGAACGCCGCAGCAATCGCTGCTGCCAGGCGCAGTCCGTCGAAAGAAAAAGAAAACCTCCGTGCCCCTTGGGATGTTACTCGTCCCTTGCTCTCGCGCACTTCCCAGAATGCGTACATGGCAGAGACGTGAAGCGAATCCCATGACGCAGGGCTGAACAGCTGGCTGCCTGCCTGCCGTAACAAAGGTATCACTACAACGGCGCCTCGGGCTGGAAAGAACAGTCTGAATAGCCAAATCGGCAATATATCTGCGGAATGAGTGCAAGACAGTTAGCGTTAGGTCGTAGTGAGCTTATTTCTGTTTCCGCCGGGATATTTTGGGTCAAGGACAAATGTTCGAAGTAAAAATTTAGCTAACTTTGTGGTTACATTGCAAAAACAGGTATTATGTGAAAAGAAAAGGTGTTTATACATAATAAATAAATAAGTAAATAAATAAAGCTCCAATATTTTATGTTTTAACATTCGGCATGCAACTGTTTCCCTATGAACAAAGACATTTTTAGTCTACTTCTTACAAAACGGCTTGAGCTATAGACGCTTTTGGTGCTTTTTTACTAGGTACGCTGGTGCTTATGTATGTTTTACCATGCGAGGGCATACATTTCAACCACGCGCATTCTTCGATTCAAGATACAACTGCACTTTATTCAGATGATGATGATGATGACAAACATTTATTTTTCGTAACAGTGTTCTTGAGTTTGTGAGCTCGGGGTCAGCCTAGGTGAGGGTCCCTTATTGCAGGAATCCTGTGGCCGCAGATTGAAAAGCATTTCCCTCAGGTTCCCTCATTGTATCAATGTTCTGAAGACTTTAGGGTTTGTTTGTCGGGAAGCATCTTTAGTGGCTCGACATATCACAAAGAAGGTGCATCAGTACACATCAATAATTTGTTTATGGAGCTGTCAGACTGCTGTCGTTAGCTACTTAACGCATCGCTGCTACCAAGTTATATAAAAGCGATGTACGTAGAAATATGCGAATGAGATAAGTTTCGGAGACATAACCTTACGACTGGTCTGAATGACTATGCTTAAGCTTGCTTCCCACTGGTAGGGCAGAGGAGAGGACCAGGAAACAAAGACCATTGCTAGATCTTTGGAGACACGTATAGATATGTGCCCGATATATTGAAAGCAGCTGCAAGTTATAAGGGTCACGACGTCCAACATCGAAGTGTGGCAGCTTGGGATAGTTGGTATGGCATGACGATAGTTATAGCGCGAGAACAAAACGACGACACAGAGACAAGAAGGACACGAAAGACACGAGCACTCGTGTCTTTCGTGTCCTTCTTGTCTCTGTGTCGTCGTTTTGTTCTCGCGCTTTAACTATCGTCATGCCAACATCGGTCAAGTTTTTTCTGATAAATTTTTAGACAGCACCATGGTTTGTGTGGCCATGTCTGTTTATTTGCGTCTATTTGTAATTCACCCATAAAGACTGTCAGCAACACTAGGTATGGTGCAATATTACTTCAGAAGCTTCATGACTGTCTGAGATCATTCTGTTTAGACTGCGCATAGTACGCGAACAGTTTAGCTTATTCAAAAGCTTACGCTAGCATTAGAGGTAAAGCTTGACTGTTCGATGCTGCATGTATTAATGCCGATGCTGTTCAACACAGATCATTTTATCGAAGACTAACGCTCTGTTCACAGCTGTCAGTGTGCTGTATATGATGCTGTATAAGTTATAAATGCCCGTGCACAGGTTCGCCTGTATATAGTTTCGCCTGAAAAACGCTGACTGCTGCCTTCATCAACGTCATGACCACTTGACTATATGAACGCACAGAAACTTTTTACCAGTGTCATCGGCCTCCAAGATGGTCACTAGAATTGTCACCACTACATGACTTTGTACAGAAAATAAAGTGCTTTGAGAAAAGCCACTTTATTTTTTCAGGTAAAACTTTAGTCATTTCGCAGATGTTGACAGATGTGTTGCTATAAGGGAACTAATACCTTTAAACAATCATCGCGATTTTTTAGTGTTGACTCAACAAAGGGGATTATTCTTACAACACATTATTATTATTATTATTATTATTATTATTATTATTATTATTATTATTATTATTATTATTATTATTATTATTATTATTACTCTTATTATTATTATTACAGGTAATTATGTGGTAATGAGTGTGGAAAGAGCGGTCACATCGAATCCAAAATGATGTGTTTTCGCAATACCATTCTCCTTTTTTTTTCTCTGAAAACAATAGAAGAAATTTCTCCGTTCTCCAAGAAAACCTTCACATTAGGAAAAAAATACAGAAACGCCCCTAGCAGTGGTCAACAGACGGCCGCTTCGAAAAGGGGCTTCTGTTTGCCGGACTTATCAAATTGAGGGAAGGAATTGAAAGTCCCGGAGGTGGCTTTCAACTGAGCTCACGCATGCACACCGGTAGCCGGACATCTTCCCTCCCCTCCTCCCATCAGTGGAAACTCTCTAAGCTCCCACGATGTGAATTTGACAGTTCCGATCCACTCAGCCAAGGTGCTGTTGCACCCCGTGCGTTCCACTATGGGGGAATGATATCGATCGTGACCTTTCCAAGGATCCGCGGGCCAGAGAATCGTGCCAACGAAGCACCGAAATGGAAGGGACTAAATGTGGGGCAATTGTGCCCCACTTTTTGAACGTGAAAGGTGAAGAAGGAAGAAGAGCATGGGCCAGCAATGGTAATTGTGGAAGGAGCTTAGCCTTTTCTTAGACTGGTTGCCCACCCTGCATGTTGGGAAGGTGGACAAATTAATTTAGAAACAACTGGATTAGAGAAGTGGAATGGCTTGAGGATGCAGTTGATTGATCCACGTAATCAATTGCTAAACGTAAATATGGGAAACAGGAGACCATGAAAGAGGATACACGAAAAAACTGGAAGTTCACAATCAGCTCGTTGAGCGAATCCTTCCTGTGGCCCTTATTACCTGATGCACGCTTGTAACCATCGCGTATGATGTAAAAGAAAGAAATTACACACAAAAAGAGAAAGAAACCACATACCATCCGTGTATACCATAACCTTCAGGTACACAATGGCATTTATATATGGCTCTAGAAATCACAGAAAACTAATAAGTGATAGCGATTCCAGAAATTTGTAGGTGTGAACATGCGTTATTTCGGCGAATGAATGCTTGCAGTTTGAGAACGCAAATGGCTTGCGTGCGCAGGCACGCTTGTTCGTGCCTAACTGGACGTCGCTGCCACTGGAACTTCATTTGTTGTACATTGCGGAGTGCTTCACAGCGAGTCTACATGTGCGAGTTGAACATAGTCAGAAGAGGTTAGTCGGGAAGAGAGAAAGGAGGGAATGAATGCCACGCTAATTCCCTCAAGTTGCTCACTCAGAGCACAAACGAGTGCGAATGCTCACGCGGGCGTTTCATTGCACGGTATTTAGGGAAAAGAATGCGGCGTCAGCGTGTGTTGGGTGAGTATGAGAGTGCGGTAATCTAACTACATGGCGTACCGGGCTCATAAGCGGCGCGTGCTTTGCCTTGTCCTTAGTCTAGAGAAAAAAAAAGAGCGTTTGTGTAGAGGCTTCCTTGATATTTAGTTTTTTGCTATAAATTCGCACTAGTTGCCTACTTTATAAAAAACGCGCAGATACCACGGCACCTCCAAACTTTCGGTGGTTTGCTGCTGTTAATTTATTTGTCAACAGTCGAAAAAAATACTTGGTTCATCCTGCCACTAAAGCAATGGGTATAACACAATAGTAAAGCGTCTTCTTACAGAAGTAAATTACTGCTTATGGTACATTGATATAGGAGCAATTACACAAAGTCTGTTGCTGTTTGACAGCTAACGCAACGTTTTTCGTAAGTGCATCCACATTGACGCTTACTGTATACATATCCATACCAACGGCTAACGTCCATGATTCATGAGTGAATAATCATTAAACATGCCCTTGCGGTTATGATCACCCGTGGTAGCTGTAGCCGGTAACAGTGTGTTAAGGCCTTGATGAAATTTCACTTGTCCTAAAGGAAACGCCGCGAATAAGACGGACGTGTAGGAACAATGTGCAGAAAGGCTGAGGGAAATAATCCATAGATTCCACGGTCCTCTCACCGTATAAGCTTTAAAAAGAGGACCGTGAGAGGACAGTGGTAGATATAAAAGGCGCGTTTTTAAAGAATCCTATAAAGTATGTGACCAGCAGCTGTTTTCGCCGACCTAGAGGTCGTGTGTTTGGCTCTAGTTGATAGAATTTTTTCCCTGCCTTCAGACTACTCTTAAACATAATTTTTTTGACGGAAGTACGTCTCTGGTGTTTTGGTGGGGCCCGGCAAAAAACACTTTCGTATTCGGAGCAAAGTGTAGGAATTAAAAAATTAGGCAACCCTAAAGCTCCACCTTTAGAAGTTCCACGTGATAGCGACATCCTGATTGCTAGTGCCTACTTCAAACACTTAGTGCATGCAGGCTTTTCGAATCTGATATGCGACCACTACGTGGACTTGAGAGAATAGGCGCAGTAGCGTGTGTGCCTTTTGTTGTGGAGTGCTGGCTTCCAACCACGGAGCTATTACGATAGTCATGCATTCTGACGCCGTTGGCAATGTACGCTTGTACCACGCATTATTACTGCTATATTTAATGTTTCATTGGGAAGCATGTATACAGGACGCGTGTGTTTGTGAAACATGAAAGTGACTTTCAAAGCATAGTTGTTTTACGGTTTTCAGAAGCTGAGGCGTGGGCATGTGGTAGAACATCCGCTTGCCGTGCAAATTGCTTGAGATCGATCCCCACTTGGACCCAAACAACCCTGGTTCGGTCCCCACTCTGCTCCAGGATTTTAATTACTCATTTTATTTGCATCGTTCTCAATATTTCGGTCATGCATAAGATGATAGTTTGTCGCTCACAACCAATGACGCCGACGTCGGAATTCCTGCGAAACGGGTTCTTTCACGCTATCGCGTTAAAAATAGCTGAGCGTACGAGGCTACTTGAAAGAAGAAAACTAAGAATTCTTATTACGAATTTTTCATTCAGATGTCGGTGTCTAAGCAGAAAGTGATATGCTCTGGATGCACTGTTTGTGTTACGCCTTCGTGCATACCTTGTCGACCTCGTGCCTTTCCGTCCAACATATTTTCTCATGTATTTCGCTACTCGCTTATGTTGAGAATTGGTTATAGTGACCGTCTGCTGACCCGAACGTGACCCGAACGTGACGAGCCGCGCCGGTCACCTTTCAAGGAGGCGAATGGCCAGAAAGCTAGAGACCTATTTATGGCGCATCGTGATTGCACGTTGAAGAAAAACAGAACGTAGTATTTGCACAGACCTCTGCAACAGCGTCTCTCTTAATCATATCGTTGATTTGGGACCTGAAACCCTAGGTTATTACTTTAATAATAATAATAATAATAATAATAATAATAATAATAATAATAATAATAATAATAATAATAATAATAATAATAATAATAATAATAATAATAATAATAATAATAATAATAATAATAATATTAATAATAATGTAATTTGAGGTTGGTATATTACATGTCTCCCTCTACGCAACCTCTGACGCTTAAATCTCTTCACTTTTGCACCACGTTTCCACAATCACCGGGGCTAATCTTTCACTTTTGCGAAACAGCTTCATATATGCTCGCACACTGCGCAACACTCGACTTTATTCTTACTTTAGGCGAGGCTAAGTTTGAATAAATTATATCAACGTTGGTGGTTATATTGCTTTGGTCGTCTAGGTGCACGTAATTGTCGGTATTTGTTGATGGTCGGTATTTGCTGTCAAGGGGTACAGGTGAGCCGCAGAAGCGCGACTAAAAGGTCACGTACTGGTACGTTGGCCTCCAACTTAATTCCCATACCGAGCACGAAAAGCGTTCTGCGACCCGGAAGGCTGCATTTTTTCTTTATCTTCGATTGCTTCTGGCGTTGGCGGAAGCATCCGCCGTCGTTTCTACGGCCACAGCCACTCACTCGGCCCCACTGGACCCACGGCAATCAGGTCCCAGCCGAGAAAATCACGGCACCTACTGTCTGTACCACAAAGGGCGCTGTGTCGCCGTGTTCCTTCGTGTTCGTCTTCTTAACAACTTTACCCTACTCCTCCACCCCCTTTTTTTTCTTCGGGCCGTCATCACCAGAACAGCACGGAGTGATGGCCGAGATATATATCAACGAAAAAAAAAGTTAAGGATGGTTTCAAGTTCACGAAATAATTTACCATTTTGCTTCCTTAACAGACAATACAGGGAAGGTTACCAGAATTGCAATGTACACGTGAAAAAACAAAAATGGGCGAACAGGTAACTTGCCGCCGGCAGGGACAGAAAGTGCGATCTTCATGCTACGTTTTAGATCAGGTGCTACATGACGCCAAAAGACGTAAAAAGAGTGTCCCACACTCGCCGTAATGGCTATTGTCGACGCTGACTCCCTCCCCCACGCTTAAATGTACATAAATGCCCTATAAAGTGTCCGCCAATAACCATGGTCGAAGCTTACTGGTAGAGAAACAGACACGTTATTTCAAAGTCGCAGATTCGGTCCCTGCCAGCGTCAAGTTATCATTTCCTCCAGTTTTCTTTTTTTACATAACAATTACTACTAGTAACATTTCCTTTGCTTTCATTGGCATCACTATCTGTTTTTGTTTTCAATAATATATTGTCTAACAAAACAGACAGCCCTTAAATTTACACGTATTTGAGATTACCCAGACGTATAGGCGTCTAGATAGATAGATAGATAGATAGATCGATAGATAGATAGATAGATAGATAGATAGATAGATAGATAGATAGATAGATAGATAGATAGATAGATAGATAGATAGATACATGTAGAGTGCCTTTGGTCAGCAAATATGTATTTCGCATCCAATATTGGTTCTCACCTGTGACCCCTGAAACATGACTTGCGTAGTTTTTTCTTTCTTTGTCAATATGACTTGCAACTATGCATTTGTGGTCTTCTGTACCAGCAGCCCCTCCGCGGTGGTCTAGTGGCTAAGGTACTCGGCTGCTGACCCGCAGGTTGCGAGATCGAGTCCCGGCTGCGGCGGCTGCATTTCCGATGGAGGTGGAAATGTTGTAGGCCCGTGTGCTCAGATTTGAGTCCACGTTGAAGAACCACAGGTGGTCAAAATTTCCGGAGCCCTCCACTACGGCGTCTCTCATATTCAGATCTTGTTTTCGGATGTTAAACCCTATAAATCAATCAATCATCTGTACTAGCAGCTTTTTTTATTGTCGATTGGAAAGCCGAGACTACACCGCAAAACTTGCAGCTATAGATTTCATCGTAATCATAAAAGCACAGGAATGTTGGAGCTACATCAGAACATCTATTGTGTGTAATATAGGTGAACAGTGAAGCCTGGAGAGGCGTCGTTGTTCACTTTTAACCTATCAATAAACTTTCTTGAAAAACAGTACCAAAACACAGATAAAAATCAAGAAATGGTTTTTGGAGAATACAAGCACGATGAGACAGTATAGCTATTTAATTCATGCTACCAATTGCTCTTCTGAACGGCTGCATAACTGGCTGTGCTCTTTTAGCTCTGCCATTGCTCGGTCATAGCGTGTTATAGCACGCTATGTCATACTATATGAACGCAGCAAATTCATCTGATCATGTATTATAGGCAGCGTGCTCAATCCCGTATATATGACCAGCGACATTATATTTATAAGTGAGTGAATACCATGTTCTCAACAGTTAACATTGGTGGAACGTACTGAGGCATTGCGCGTGGGCCTTTTGAGCATGCAGAGGTAGGTTCATTGCACCTTTCAATCATCGGAGCGCCCCTCCCCCCTCACTTTGCTCACCGTTATTATTTAAAAGCACGTTCAATTATCTCAGGAGAACAGCGCTAACTGGGTGCCTCATCTGCAGTGGTCGTGGTAATTCACTGTTGACTTTTTAAATGACAAAAATGATGTTTCCTGAGTAGCTTTGCCTTTTCTGTAAAAAATGCAGGAATGCCCGTGTCACAATTTTCCTGACAGTATCGCATATGCTGTTCCCAGTTTTCGAGTCCATCGCGAAAGTTCTCACTTATAAACTTACGCCGGCATCCATCAAGCGGGTATTTATGCGCGTGTGTGTGTCACTTTTGCCACTTCCCTTACAAAATCGCTCATTTACGTAACACTCACATCATTAACTGCGCAAACACAAGCAGTCTAACTAGACTCTGCTCTCACTTTCTCCAGGTGACACGGGTTCGACAGCGCAAAGCTTCTACCTTCAAAATATTCGCAGGCCGAGTGCGACGCATATGCGGACGTTCCGTAAGTGTCGAAAATACACTCCCACAAATTAGCAGGCCTATCTCCGCCCCTCCAGCTAAAGATTAGGCACCATGCACGAGGATCCAGAACTCAAGAACGAGGGGCATGAGTGTGCATAGGATTCACGGTGGCAGGCGTGACAGCTCGAATGAAAGTTGCATGAGCTCAGGTCTGTTCTAACGCTAAAGCCAGATAGCGCTTTGTCAAATGTGTGGCTCAAGGCACAGATAGTCTAAGTAGTGCCCCCGTACTAAATATTTCGAGATTTTCTTAGCTGTGTGCAGGATCATGCAATGGTCAAGAGTGCCTTCTGCCCACGCTGGCTGGTGTTGCTGGCTTTTACGCAAGAATATCAGGAGCTTCATGATCTGTGTACTATGTACTAGCGACTACTCCAACAAAATCGCCTGATGATGGGATCTCGTAAACGCCTCTACTATAAACATAGTGGCAAAAGCATCTACATGCTGGCTGCTTTGGATGACATCGATTGTTACAAGGCTTGATAACCACAAAAATTTTCTTTTATCTATCGTGCATACGTGTTTTCACCCTTTCTCTCCCTTATCTATGCCTACTTAATAAATTGACTCTCTCTCCTATGCTGCCTGAAACCATATCTCGGTTTTCCGTTAACCTCCCTGCATTCCTTTTTTTATAAGTAGGGGAAAGAAATGAGCCTTACTTAGTAGGTCAAGTCAAGAGAACGACAGTTGACTGATGGCCAGTAACAGCGTCCGAATGATTAAGATGCAAGGCCGAGGACGACAGGGTCACATGGATGACAAAAATAACACATTTTTGAGCATAAAGTGAAATCGCTTCATGGAGAATAGGGTGGTAGGAAGACATTACGAGACCTTTATTTTGAAGTGGAAATAACGTAGGAGGACGAATGTGAAGAGGTTTTTCTCCCCTATGCAAAAATATAGAGTTACCGGAAGAGGTTTGCATGCAAACGCACTTTTCGTGTTCACGCCTTTCTTTACGTATTTCTTTAAGTTATTTATCTACGAGTGCCAGTCTACATGTGCTGTTTTTTTGGAGGGTATCAAACATGAGCTGCCTAGTGTCTCCTCGATGACGTAACTGAGGAGACGAGTGTAGCTGGCTCAAGCCCCTTCAGAATCTTTTGATTCTGCATGTGCATGTGCTTCACTCGTGTGTTTCGCATGTGCACGTGATTTTAAATTTGCCTGCAGGCACACGTAAACGCAAACGCATGAATGAACATGCCCAAAGTGTGGTTGAACCCCCCACCCCTTTCAAAAATATTTCTGGCTACGCCAGTGCGTCTACTAGCAAATAAATTAACGAATGAACAGCTTAGATCAGGGGTTACTTGTAACTTAGCAATAGGCACTGAGTGTATAAACGTTCATGACTACGCTAATGATTGTTTAGCTGACAAAGTGAACGTTCCTAAACATTGTCACCTTCAAGTGATTACCCCCGATACAGTATTGGTGCAAGCCTATATTCTCAGAATTTTTTTTCTGTTTTGTCGTTAATTTTTCAACACGTAAAATCCATATGTTGCTTTCTGAAGCCCCACTCGCAATGTGCGAGCGTTAGTGCTCTGAGGTGTTTGAATCCCGAACCTACACTTACGCAATTGTCTACCGGACTGGTGTAGTGGTTACGACACTCGGCTTTTGACCGTACAGTCATGGGTTCGATACCCACCGTGACATTCGCATTCCTATTGAGGCAAAATGCTACAGGTCCATGTACCGTGCCATCTCAGTGAATGTTAAAGAATTCCAAATGGCGAAAAATTTAGGACGCTCTCTACTTTGATTTGCCTCATGATAATATCGTATTTCTGGCAGGTAAAACACCAGGCATTAATAATGTTATTGCATACACACAAGATTGTGCAGAATTCATGCTAGCACTCTTGTGTCGTTCCTAAACACAGCCCACGTTTTTGGTGGTACTGATTAAACTGCGGAATTCCGCTGTTTCGCACAAAGGGATCGCAGAGCATTCGCCGCTAACTGTTTTTTCTTAGTGTTACTTTTACTTCTTTTCTTTCATAAATAATACGGACTGAAAGAGTGACACTAAGAAGAAACTAAAAAAACTTATTGCAAACATTTCTGATTTTCACCCCCATTTTTGCGTTTTATTTTCAAATAACCGGAAAGCAAGAAGGCGCATACACCTACTGCATTTCTTATAAGCAAACAAACAAACACCTTCTGCTTTCCTTTAAGCAGTAAGGATTGTGCTAACAAAGCAGCCCTGCACCCGAACCATCAGATTACAGCGGAAACTCATCGCAGGAACTGCATTTGCGAGATTACATTGCTGCTACGTCCGGAAGTTGATTCACTCTTTCCAAAGTCTTGAAAATGCTCTTTCTTGAAAGAACCTAAATGGTTTGAATTCGGGAGTACCCGAAACAAACCCCAATCAAATACCCTCCCACTCTTTCTTCTGCAAAGAGTGGAACGCAGTAAATACATGAAAATTTAAATGGACACTGACAGCACAATAATGGAGCAAAGATAACTCGTTACAAGGAAGAGGACGTCTTCCGTGCATATCATCAAACGGGCTTGCTACATAAATGGCAGCAATAATTAGAAGTAAACCGACGCTACAGTGGCCCTTCTTCGAATGAGCAAAGATTAATTCTTGCGATTTTATCTTGGTGCATTCATTAGATGGTATCGTTCTCGAAGTGCCTCCTAAACGACTGACCTCACCATTTCAAACTTTCTTAGACGAAAATAATACCATTCTTAATCAAAAGAAGTAACAGCGTTTCACATTGGAAGTTTTCACATGGCGTCCAAGAGCAAATTTCTTTTTCAATGAGTATAATATTCATATAAAAAGGCTCTATAGTTTTTCGAGATGGCAGAAGAATAACCAAACAAAATCTCGTTTACGCTACCATATCTACGCATTTGGGCATCCGTTTCAGTTTTCGCAAACAGCCATGGAAAAGAAGTAGTAATGCCATTGTGGTTCCATATTAGGTATATGTGTTGTCATCATATCCATTTACTTTCGTCTGTTGCTGTTTTATCTTCAGCGTTCCTCTTTATACTGTCTCTTCCTACCTTACGCAAGCTTTGTGTATGCCAATTTTAAGTTCTGATTCATTGTATATATAGTCGACCTGCTGGTAAACTCGTTGCGGCTGTTGGGATGCCTAAAATGAAATGAATATTCACGTAAATATAAAACGGAACATTGTATCGCTCGACATAAAAAAAGTTGATACAAGGCATTGTCAGTTCGGGCATTAGTTTATTGCTAAATGCATTGTAACTTTATTCAGGCAGGGAGCTCAGAATTTCAGTGTAGGTGCCTACTTGCATAAGGAGTGGAGTGATGAAACACTAAAATTATATTTCTCGGCGAATAAGGCCATTATGTCAACTAGAAAGAGCGAGAAATGCAATGAGGTTGACAAAATGCAACATGCTGTAACAGCGTGTTCAAACTTCATGTTCGCAATTCTAGTTGGTTTGGTGGTGCAGAGTGGAAAGCTTTTAGAGTTTGAATGACGTTGCCAAACGCTTCGCCCAAGTGAGAAATGCAGTATAACCATTTTTTTCAGTACATAGTTACGAGAAATAGGTGGCAATGCAATATTAACCGATTAAAGTTACCATAACCAGAATTGATAGCGTGTGAGACTCAGTCACACGTATACACTAAAATAGACCTCTTTCAGTGGGCTGTACTTTTTTAAGAAGTTGTGCAAACAAAATGAAGTTTGCGGTAAATGGTTCAAGTAACACATAAGTATAAAGGCTCGTTCAGTCTTATGAGTGATACTGAAAAACAAACATACTTGATACCTCCACCATAACCGTTTTAATACGAAAGGCAACTATGTATTCACAGCAGTAGTTGAATATTTATTGTAGATTGGTGTATGAAAATCAGGACAATGTCCTTTTTTTTCATGTCTGCCATGTACAATCTCTAACGCTGTTTGGCAGCTATAGCATCGTCATAAGGGGCTTCACCGACGCTCATGCAATGTGGTACATCTTCTTTCCGACGACTAACGTCCATGATGTTCAAATAACTGTTGGAGTATCTTAAGTAAACATGCACTCTGACACGGCATAGGGTCGATTCTGCACAATGATGGCGATAGAAAGCACGTAAGGAACACTAGCATACATTATTCCCTGATGCAAAGTGTCATCATCTGGCGAGACACCCCAAGGTGTGTGGTCCCCAATAAGAACCTGCACTCATGCATATCCCACACAACACTTTGTACACGCGAGAGGCAGAACTCGCTTCAGTCGTGAATGCAAGAAGGCGTTCTGCTAACAGCTGACGTCTGTCTCGCTGCACTGAATCACTCACTGCCCGACATTCGCATTGCCTCTCTACGCCACATATTGGGGAGGTTTTTATTATCCGACGGTATCATGCTTGAAGCAGTGGACCGGCTTCTGCCCTGGAACAGGCTGCTGTCGAAGACTGTGTGGCGGCGGCGCGTTTCTATACGGCAAAGGACGCTCCCCTCACCGAGCTGCGGAGGCTATCTCGACTCCGACACCTCTGAGAATCTCCTCTATGCTTACCCAGCGCTGGGGCAGGAACGCTCAAAGCTCACCACTACCTGCTGAGAACAGGAACTTTCTGCTAAAATTGGAAGCGAACTCTTCTTCCTGTCGCATTCCAAACTCCGAGTTTTCTGGAGCCTCTTGGAGTGCTTGGATCATCACATTCCGTTTAGCGCCCCCGACTTTCTAGTCTCATTTCACCATCGGCCTCTCGAATGCAAAAATGACGAGAACCTGACTGTTCTTTTTCTCTTCCACTATCTTCTTAATTTCCTGTTTACCCTTGGCCGGACGTTGTACCATGCTTTCTAGAGTACAGCAGAAACAAGCCTCATGTCCTCGAGAAACCACTATTACTACTTGAAGCAGTAGTCAGCGGTAAAATGTCGTTGTTGAATGTGGAAGCTGCTGCACTTTTAATCTTGAAGCTGCTGCAATGTGGAAGCTGCAGCCACCATGGTAATGCGCATACGGCGCATAACCGTAGGCACCATGGCTCAAACACCAGCACATCACATCAGTTTACCGCTTCTGGTGTAGCTGATATCAATGTTTCTGTTGGCATCGTTAAGCAACTGGAAACAACTGCGGATATCAAACATACGTGGTTGTTTAAATGTACGTGTACGCGTGAATCTGTGCGTATATTTCGCACCACTTTATAACGTCTCACTCAATAAAAAAAATATAAACATTCACCTTTCATCTGCATGCTTCGCATGACATCGATTCCGAAGGTACGTGGAATCTTCCAAAGTTTTTTTTTGAAGAATTTATTTGTAATCTTTTCATACCGAAATTTCAATAAGGATATTTTCGCGTGCATCTACCTGAATCTCAAAATGTAAAACGACAAATGCTTCCTGCCTTCGTTCGTGCACGTTCTTCCGCTTGTGTAGAATTGTAGTAATGATATTAAATTTGGCAACACAGAAAAAGTCACGTGAAGTAAAGGTCTGTTAAACGTTAAAAAATATTAGTCCTTACTCTCAAAATGACTACGCAGAATAGCATCTAATTTTCTAAATGTGTTTTGCTCCCAGGCGAGCATGAAACAGAGGTGGCACACAGACTGCTTACAGAGCCAGAAAACCATTTAGTGGGCTCTGTGCGCCGGAGTGTAGACTGTCTAATGAGCGCACACTTAGGTAATTGGGGAGAAACTTTGACAATGAGTTATGTTACTCTAAAACGGCGCTGTGAAGTTCCTGCAGCCAATATTAACGTATTAGGCGAGTTTAAGGCAACTCTGTTATGATTGTTACCGTTGAAAAAGCAACGTGTTGTGTACTATTCACATTCGCTTCCGAGGTAATTGTTAAATAATGCCGAACAATGGATCATTGTTTTTCAAGCTATGTTATCGAAACACTGCTTGCTTCATTAACAGATGACTGCATAAAGCTACTGAGGAAAGGAATAGGTATGCTGAATTTATATTGTATTGTGCCTACGTAACTGCATGGCGTCATTCCTATAGGATATCATGATGTTGGTATGAGTAGAAGAAGAGGTAGGTACATAACACGAACACCTGTACGAAGAAGTAAATGGGTGTTCTGCAATGCACACCGTCTATTTATTAACTCTTTCAGTCCCCACGGTGCCAAAGACGTAGGTAACGTGTTTCAGTATTGCTCGCCGTAGCGGTAGCCCAACGAAATCAGCGACTTCTCGGGAACTCAATAGGCAGAATTCCTTAACTGATCTTTCATTACATGGTGCATTCATGAAAAAGCCATTTGTCAGAAAGTTTATGTTACACAACAAAAGAGCACACATAACAGAAAATCACGAGCAGTAGCACCAGAAATACATTTGATAAAATCTAACATGAACTTTTTCGAATAACCGGGATAGCTCCCTTACAAAACTTTTTAATTGGAAAAAAAATGCAGAGAAGTTATTGAGCAATGATAACAGGTTGAATCGAAAATACATGATGGTTCAGTTAAAATACTATTGAGGAAATTGTTGACGAGTATTGAAAATTGGTCCATGACTTTCAACTGAGAGCCATCAATGAACTCGATATAGATTTATCATTGAGAGAAAATGAAATGGCGTTGAAAAATACGTTGTGGATCGATTGAAATATCACAAAGGCAATTGTTGATAAGCATTGAAAATTGGCCCATGACTTTCAATTGAATGCCATCAATGGTTTATCAATGCGAAAAAGAAAACACACACACCTATTTTTCGCACTTGACAGCGGCTTTTCGCCAATAACGCAGTAGATATTATGTCCATACGTGATTAGAAAACCATTATTATCAATCACCTACTTCCGCAGACAACCCCAGAACTAGAATCGAACTTCGGACATCATGCAAGTGAAGCAGATGTCTTACCCCTTGTACCACAGCGCCACCGCGTGAAGAGCTTTTATTGCGGGGGTATATATCTACCAAATGGCTCTTTGCAAATCATTGGCGGAACTTATAACTTCATTTGTGCCATATGCATTTGTTTGCACATGCATTTATACAGCGAATTGTTTGTAGGGCTTCATGAACTCGAGACAACAATGGTGAGCGCTTTCGGCTCCGACTGCGCTTCGTGGTGCGCCGTTCCACAAGAACAATTAACGCGTGTTCGTGCGTCGTTTTAGTGTTTTCCCGTGAATCGCGGGTGTTTCGCTTGCCGAAATTCGCGGAACACGACGCTTGTGTTCTGTTGTCAAAACATACGTATGTTTCTCGCATGTGCGTGTGCTGTAAGCAATTTCGCTTATTTGTGTCGCGAGGTTCACACGTGTCAGTGACAGCAGCGAATTTTCCGCTGTTTGAAGACAATGCGCTTTCGCACGAAAATGTTGCATGGGTATTTTGGCGTGCCTACTCTAACATCTGCATTCCGTACGCGCGAAATGCCGCGAGCTGCACGCTGGGGCCACAGCACCTGCTTAGAATTTCGACGATTACTTATTTTCGCAATTAGAATTTATCTGCATTATTTCGTGATATAAAATAGATTTTACTCATTTTCAGTCCTTAACTGATCTTATTTCTGGGGAGTGGCTACTCTTACCTTTATTCAGCATCACACCGCTGTTCAAGCGAATGCCGAAACGCGCGCCAAGGTCAAGTATGACGTACACAAATTAGCGACGGACAGGTAGGTCTCACTTCAAATAAATAATGCTTCTGCGCATCTCTTTCGCGAACGTCCGCTTGCAGATGGGGTCAAGAAATGGTGCAGAACGAACCTCAAGATCTTTATTGTTACTGCATGCTGTTGCTCTTTAAAAAAATGGGGATTTTTATAGCTGGTACATTATCTCCCCAGCAATACACTGGTTGTCTTGGTCGTGGTTCACTGTTACAAATCCATGCTGGTAAATCAGATTTGTACCTAATATTCAAAAGAGGGAGCAAATTTTGCTGGCATACGCTCTCCTGCTGACTTCTGCACCTGAATTCTGTATACTTGACGTTCAAGTTCATCATCACATTACGCAACCACTAATCAAACATCAACCAACCAATTTTCAATTTTGATCTTTTTCTGTCTCACTGCCTTCCGTTTGTTTCTTTCCATGCTTTCCTGAAATCATCAGAAATTTTTTTTTGTAGAGCACGAGCATCAACATATAGGCCAGTGTTTCAGTACTGTCATGCATCCACTATAGAGTGGCCACAGCACGAACACGATACTTCTCAGCTTCCGCAGTTCTCGCCTCAGTTTACTTTTTTTTTCCTCCTACACGTGCGCACGCTGCAGAACAAGAGCGGGCATGCGTCTCAATTTTTTCATAGAAATATTGTTTACGAAATTTTTCGTCCATTGTTCTTTTTTTGATAAAATTGAGACAATAAAAATTTTATTGCAAAGTGCTCAACAAAAATATTGTTTATGAAACTTTTCGTCCATGGCTTTTGATAGAAATGAGACAATAAAAATTTTATTGCAAAGTGCTCAACAGAAATGTTGTTTACTATGTTATTTACTAAATATTTTGTCCATGGTTTTTTGATAAAAATGAGTCAATAACATTTTTTATTGCAAAGGGCTCAACATAAATATTGTTTACGAAATACTTCCTCAATGGTATTTTAATAAAAATGAGTCAATAACATTTTTATTGCAAATGCTCAAAAATATTGTCGACGAAGTATTGAAGCAATTCAATGAGTATTGCGGAACCATTGATGAACAATGGAGTCAATCATTTGATCACAAAGCGACAATAGAAAATAAACAGTCATTTTCATAAGGGGTGTCACAAAGAAGATATTTCAATAAAAATAAACTAAAATTCAGCGTGCAATACACCTCACGCGCTTAAATAAATCAAATGATGACTGAGTTCTAAGAATGAAAAAAACGTCTGTAACACAGGTGATTTCTGCAGCATGAAAACAATTATTGACTGATGTCAAGCAATACTCGCTCATGCACGTATACGCTTAGTGCAGCTTGTGAAAAGAAGTTGAGTCGGCGGTGCTGACAGTGATTGATCTATACTAGTCACGTTTGTTTATATTTTGTGTGGAACGAATCAACGTCTCTTTGTGTAGGTGAGTAGAAAGCGTACATTTGCAAAGCATAGTGAAGTACCTTGCAAAAGACGCCTTTTCGAGAGCTTAAATATATAACGAATCATGCAAGCACACACTCACGACACGAAATGCTGTGTTTCTTTTTGTTCTTTAACCCACGTACACCTCCAACCACTCTAATTGCTTTAGGAGTGTACTTTTTTGTTTGCTCAATACAAACATAAGTGCTAATTGCAGTCCACGAAGAACACAATATTACAAGACGAACTCATGTTTATGTTGCGTTACGATGGCAGCCATAGCCGCTGTCTGGAAGCAGGCCTTCTCGTAATTGCTGCGGCCGGCTGCTCGAAGTCCCGCTTTCGATTGCCTCACTTCCTCATTGTCGGTGACTGGTCGAATCGCCCAACGCCACAAAGAGCTAAGATGACTGCAGCGAATGAAACAAACTGCCAATCCACTTTCAGTTAGGCCTCACCTACATCCGTATATATTTGCGATTGCTATATTCGTTTTATCATTACCATTCTTACACTCTCAAAACCAAGCACGTTTTTTTTTGCTTTCGGCGTCTCTCCACAGGGCTATGTATACTTCGTCAACCATATGGATTTTCCTTTCGTCCCACCATTATCTTATTTCTACCGTTTTTCTCCGCATTTTACCTCCATTGGCGAAGTAATATAGTTTCAACGCTAATAGTGTTTGACGAAAGACAGCGTAGCTAAAGGAGATGAAGGCGCTATTATGGATTTTAAAAAAAATACACACTCGGACAAACGGCTGTGATAGTAATGTCACATACAAAGTAAGAGTGACAGATTGTGACCATGTGAATGCTATTATGCACTCGATTTCTCTCCCTTTGCTTCATGTTCTTTATATCTTTCTATCTCTCCCATCGTGTTCTCATGGTGGTTGTCCTAAGCTAGTTAACCATCCTGCTTTTCCTGATATACCATTTTAAATGTGAAGTAGATCTTTGACTAGCCTGTGCAAAGCTGTCCCTCCGTCCACACCACACTCCCCTGGCCGCAGGTGTTTGGGTGGTGTCAAGTAGGTCACGCCTTACCTCGCGGGCATTGACGTCACTCTCTTCCTTGCCTGTTGCCACTCGCTGAGTGTGGTTGCTCCCCTCCCCCTCTCTCGTCTCGCAACGGCGTCTTCTAATAAAAAAACTGATGGCTCGCTTCGAGAAACCGTTTATTGGTTCCCTCGTATATGTAGGCACCGGACCGCGCGTTCGGAATGCAGTCAAGGGTGTCTTAGCTTTCGCTTGATGAGCGCCAGCGTCGACGTCGCCACCAGTGTAAGCGTTAGTGCCCGCTGCTTCGCATCAACAGAGGGTTCTCTTTAGCGGGAGATAGTCCAAGTCATTTCTTCTGTTTTTTTTTCATTCACAAGGTACCATTTTATTTCTCTACAAGTAGCGCAACTGTTTCATTCGGAAAGTGATTTCCAACAATTAATAGAAATTTTGTTGCAATTTTTTGCTATTCAATGTAACAAACAGTGCTTTTGATGCGAGCTTCCTTAACTATAACGTTCGTATCTCGACTCCTGTCGTACTAGGATCACCTTGAATAGCGGCTGGATGTATACCTGCTGGTGATACTAAATACCTGCTGGTGTGACTGCGTGGTGGTCTTGAAGTAGTAGCGAGTGAAACTACGCAGGAGCATTTGTAAGTGATCATTGTCACCAAAAATAACCCGCAGCTTTTCATAGCACATTTTTTTCTTACATAGACCACAAGTCACACATAATTTCGCATAATTTCGCTGCACGAACAACGAGGCAAATTTAAGTGTCTTACCTTCATATGATGGTGATCTCTCGGTCCTTCTTTAAAATATTCATATCATAGAAGAACATCATAATAGGGCTGAGTTTCAGGGAAACATGAAAGCTTGAGGTGGCAAAATATTTTTGAACGTATCTGTCGATGAAGTCGCAGTTTAGAAAAACAGGTTTATCTTCTTCAATGGTGCTATGCAAGAAAATGCAAGCATCTCGGGCAGACGAGTTTGCTCCGAGTTCGCTCTACAGCGGTCATGACATGAAGAAAGTGCGGTGCGCGTGATAGCAGCGTTGATAAGAAAGGCTTCGAAAATTCACGTAGCATTGGAAACGCATTAGCGGCTGTTAACAAAGACACACCTTGTGCGAAAAAGCAGCGCCGCCAATCAGTCAAAATTTTAACAGTGCAGCGACGTCAGCGGGAATGCAGACTCAACACACGCCTCCCACGGGCGTATCCGTGGGCGTTTTTTTCTTTTTCAGACAAGTTCTTTCGTTCCACCTACAGCATAGAAATTTCCATTCTCGAAGGCCGCAAAAGAGCACACGCAGCACTCTGGTGCTGCTCGTTTTGCTTCTAATAAATATTGCAGGTGAGTATAAGGAAGTCACCAGGGGCGCTTGCATCACGGTGGCAACGTGACTGTGCGAAGATACGAGATGGGTACCGTGACATTGTTGATGATCATGCTGTCCTGCTGCTGCTGATGATTATGATGATGATGCTCCTTGGATCATTCGCACCTATCCACTCTGGGGGATCGGCCATGAGTCGGGTGGATCATACATATTCAATTTATGATTAATATTTAGTAAGAGCTAAAATAATTCTGATATGATCTTTAAATGTAACGTTAATTACAAATAATTCAAATTTTTAAGTCACACTATTTTGTGTAATATCCCAAAGACTGAATATCTTTTGACTAGGAAGGCTGAATAAAGAATGCGGAACATCGTAGCCCCGTGGTGACATTTACTTCTGCCTGCGTGTGTGCATAGTCTGCGCGATGAAGCTTATAGATTAATCTTGCCGCTTGGCGTGAACACTGCTCCTCGGCAAGAGCAAACGTGGTGGGCGTACCCTATCTTCACCGCACGCGTCTGGCAATCAAACTGATTGACTCGTGAACTTGGATATAAATCGTTGATTCTGAGAAGGTCCCCGTTCAACTCGTGACTGCCTTGGTGCCGGTGTTACTGTCAGGTGTTTGATGCATTGAACGCTGAGCGGCAGCTCCTTTTCATGTAAAATAATTTGGTTAACTTGCACTGCTTGTACAAAGCTAGCTTCTTCCAACGTTTTAAGTCACTCGTCTACTCGTCTGCTTGGTTGGCTTCGAAGTAAAAAACCTCATCTCTGTCGTAACTTTGATTATAGAAATCGACTAGGGCCTAATAGTAATTACACTGAACGGTTTTGTCTTCATTGATTAGCGTTCAATTGAAAGGCAATCATCTCGGGCGCAATTAGCAAGTTCATGATTGGTATGGAGCTATAGACGTAATCCTGATTAACACAATACTAATCATCTTCATATCAGTAAGCGCTAATCACCATAGTATCAATTAGCTTGCTTATGATTAACGATGCGTTAAATAGCATGGTTTATTTAGCCCATAACTAGCATGATGTAGTTGGCCCAAACCTAGCTTTACGTCACTTCATTAAGTCGGCCTGCCCACGACTTTGCGTACGTCCACCATACCACGACTTGGTGTAATTATATATGCTTGTTACAAGCCAAGTATACTGTCCAGCCAAATAGCTAATTTCCTGGGTGCACGTGTTCGGGTTCTAGCAGATTATGAACACTACGAAGAGGACGCGCACCGGCCGAGAAGCACGCTAGAATGTGCAGGTCAACCATGTTGGTTGACCACGTGGCCTCGGGTATAGATGCTGTCGCGATGTGATAAGACGCTCGACCGGAACACGGAACTAATCTCAGAGGCCACCATGCTAATTATTCTAAATCACAGTAGCTTCAAATTCAGTTTAAACACACCGTGCATCAAAAAAATATTATCAGGAAACAGTTCACGGACATTTATTGCATGCCTACACTTGTGCACTCACTGGAACGACAAACAAGTGAAAGAAGATGTATGTGGCTTGAAAACACCGCCCAACTTTGTCGACCGTTTTTGACGCGACGCAGTATTTCATCGTAACCAGTGAAATGCAGCGCGTGGAGGGGTGAATTTTATATTGTTTGTTCATTCAAAAAGGGTTGTCGCCAGGGCTCGGAAAGATCCCGAGATCATCCCGATGATGATGATGTGTGGTGTTTTGTGATGGCCAAAGAGCGCCAGGTCATAATACGAGATGTGGACAATGAATATGTTGAGTGGCTGTATAAGGGCCTTAAAGTTCCTCACACTAAAGTGGGTAAAACATAAATGTAATAAATTAATGACAGTGACATGAAATGTATAGTAAAAATGGGTGGCGAAAGGCTCTGATAGTAAGAGCATGTGTGAAGATAAATGGCACTAGCACAAGTGCCTCATCAGTGCCCTTGTGTCTAAGGGCCGCGAGGCAAGTGCTTTTCAGTGTAGCAACCACAGCAGCAACCTCTCTTAAGAGGTCGCGCTATGCAATGCCTAGGTATCTTACATAATAGAAGCGGGCATCTCTTTAAAAAGCTAGCACAGATTTATGAGTGAAAAGTGGTTCCTTACCGACGAAAATTGCAGGATGCAATGGCATATGTTGTCGGTAGGGTAACGGAAAGTGTTGCCTTCTTAGAGCGTCTAATTTTTCTCACTGGATTAAAATGTGAAGAACTTCTAGTGCTTAACCACATCTGTCACATAATGGTCAATTGCCACCAGACGAAAGATATGAGTGTGTCGTGTATGTGTGTCCTATCCTGAGCCTTCTTAGTGCTACATGTGTACGACGTGATTTCTTATACTGGCGGCCAATGACCAATGTGTGGCTTAATAACGTGTAGTTTGTTTTGTGTGTCTATCCCACTTGCTCTGCCAGTAACCCCTGAGCTTTCGTTTGAGAGATGGTTTAAGGTCAGCGGCCACGATAGATGTGGGTGCAGTGGCAGTGCTTCCGTGGACGGATGCTGCGAGGTGGTCCGCGAATACATTGCCTTGGATCTCGCTGTGCCCTGGCACCCAGCACACTACAACATGTTGTTTCAGTGTGTAGAATGTGCATAAAATAAAGTAAAGTGAGACTAGGATGTTTTTTTTGTTTTGAAGAGTTTGCAGAGCTTCTACCACACTAAGAGAGTTCGTATAAATGACTGCTTTTTGTAGCTGTTTTGTTTGATGTGTTTAGCGGCCACAAGTATCGCGTAGGCTTTTGCTGTGAAGGTGTTTGGATCTGGATATAGAGGGTCAGTCTCAGAAAAGGATGAGCCGACAGCAGCGTACGACACAGAAGAGTTAGATCTAGAGGCATCTGTAAAGAACTCGGGACGTGTGTCTTTGTGTTGAACTTCCAGGAAGTATGATCGGCTATGGGCAATAGGCGCGTGTTTTGTAACTTCTAAAAAAGACACATCGCAGTCTATAGTCTGCCACTGCAACAGTGGCGGTGGCGGTTAAACTGCAGGAGCCGTTAAACTGTGTTCAAGTGACACGAGCTGATCCCGAGTTTTGCCAAACTCGGGCGATCCTGCATAGAGCTCCAAGACAGCAAAGCAGATGGTGCAGTAAGGCAGATAGGCGGATGAGTTAGAACTAATGTATGTTGTACAAACTCGGCGCCAACAAGATGAAGCACCGGAAAAGAACATATTACAAGTGCAGTCTAACAGCTGCAGTTGAAAGAAAGAAAAATTAACATAACAAAAACCAACAAATGCGCACGCCGAAAGTTTAAGTGACATTAAAGAAAAGAGAAGGTTAATCTTGCGCACCTCGCAATCTAGTAGACGAACAGATGGTTCAGATATATTATCATTTATGATGAAGTTCCCTCTTCAGCAACTACACTGAATATGCAGCGATGAAGATACGCCTGGTTGCCAAAATGTCGCCTACAATAATCCCCTTCCCACCTTCCTAGATTCAGAAATATTTCGTATTTGTATGAAGATGTTGGCACAAATATAAAAAGCGGGCAACTCCTTAGCTCTTAAAGGGATGAAGCAACATTTGTCAGAGTAGAAAAAATTATAAAGAGGCACATAAAAATTCCTACGTTCTCCTGCACGCTAGTGTCGGGGAACAGAGGATTTTTTACTTTTTCTTAGAGGAATGCATCCGCGCTTCATGAACTCCGATGCACACTTCATTAAAGGCGTGATCTCAAGTGCCCCCTAATTAGCTGAAGCAGCAGTGACCTTTTCAGGTTGAAGTTGACGTTTCTTTTAACGGAACGCTGTTGTTACGTTCTTTTCGAGCCATGATTGAAGAGAGAGCATGCCTCTGTTAACCTTATTATCCAGAGTCTAGTGAGCCGGAAGACAAGCGTGAGAAGCGTACTCTTTGAATAGAACGAAAGAAGAAATGACGTAGCAGTACCCGCGTTGTGCACCGCACGTTAAGAATGTCGGTAAAGCGAATTATCAAGCGCATTGAAATAAGCAACACAAACCAAACACGGAGATTGTTGGGCAGAAAGACAGCAAACTATGAAGCACAGAACGGGCGGACATTCAATTGAAACTTACGCTCTATACTTGAGTACAACATACAGTAGCTGTAATCTTCCTGGTGCAGGTGCACATGCAACACACGCAACGCAAGCTACTAAAACCGATTCGGACTCGTTTCGAACGGCGACAGGGCTCGACAGACCAATTTTTCAATGCCATAAAACCGTAAATTACAACTTTATTTCAAATTGATGCATGCAAGAAAAGATTATATACAAACTTCACGAAATGCAAGCAATCGTCAATATATGCTTGTTTTCAAAAACTAGAGCAACTACCTGCAATGCCAAGTGTGAGTGCATCCGTATTCGTGCGGAAGACAAAACTGAGAGCATACTATGCGGCTGCAGATAAATTGAAAAATGCATGTAAGCAAACAGATACAGTCGAGTTTATAATATAACAGGGCTTAAAAATTTAATCTGGAGTGAGATGATTAGTCCCAGAGGAGGTCCCCCGTCAAACGCAGAAAGAAGGCGAGCACCGCTAGACCATTAGCATGCCATGAGAAAAGAGGAGGCAGGAGAAGCTCATATATCTATATATACCAGATTCTTTGAACATCATTGATGCTGTACGAGAGGAAGGGACGACTAAACTTTCACGAAAGTGTATTTACTTCGCGTTTTAAGCTGGTTGACTAGCCTTCGTCAAAGTCCCTGAGCTGCGTCATGCGCGAGCTTCTCTTTTGCGTAATTTGAATGATGGCGCGTCGCATGAGAACCTCGCCGCGCGAAAACCGCAGTGTCGTGCTAGCAGAGCTTGCCGACCAATGGTCTTTCTCACATATTGTACGTCGGTCATATGATTCTTGGTCATTTCAGCTACTGAATACTCGAAACTCGAATATTAATGCCAAAGACTTCGATGTCTCATATTCGCGATGGTCGCTGTTGGGCATCCTGGCACGGTGCCAACCGTGGTGTCTCCCCTTCACACAGGAGGATAAATCAGCTTCATGGGCACTAGGACGCGGGGGACGTCTGTACAATGCGCGAAATGCGAGAACGCAAACGCACGCAAAACCGAGCCAGACTACAGTATAGCACCTCCCTGCGATTACGCGAAGGGAAGTTCGTTCGTGACGCAGCACAGTGACCGAATTTCCGGTGCACTCTAAGGGATAGTTTTGGTTTCTCTAGCACCGTGGTCTGCTGATTCGGCAATAGATCTCTGAAACCACAAGTGATATTTACATTTTTTAAGCGATTCTTGCCGTAGTTTGCCACGTAGAACTACTTTCACATATAAACAAGCAACCTAAATTGATAATAAATAGATATAACTTAATTACTTTGATATTAATAATTTGTCAGTGATCAAATTAGATTCGGCCTAGTTGATTCATGATATCGGACCAGCAGTGAGATTTTGACTGCCTCCACCTTCAATCGGAATACAAAAGAGGCTGGTAACCACCTTGAAAAGGGGGGGGGTTGCAGTCTTGCCAGTGGTTACATATCATCATTGACTGCTTGCTTTTTGCTCACCGTGAGATGACACAAAAAGAGGCTGCTGTTGCTCTCGCTCCTACTTGAACGTGCTGCCAGCAGCCGCCGGAGCTCGCAGGCCATGATTTTAGCACGTAAACATGAGTAATGTTTTCACAAAAAATAGCTGAACTCCACTAACAAACATTAAAAGTGATGGAAGCAGCAGCATACGTGAACCCGCAAGTAGCAACTCAAATACTATGCAGCGTGCGACTTTTCACCGGCATCTCACGGCATGAGGCAGTGTTTTTTCAGGAGGTCTGAGGTACGATGCTTCGAAGGTTTAGCCTCTGGACAAAAATATCGGCGTAACGGAAGTATAGGAACTCTGCTACGGTTGCACGAAATTGCTACAAAAGCTGCGTCGAAAGAAAAGCCCCGAATTCTCGCGTTATGTCAAGCCGCCTGAAAAGTCTGCAAATACATCTCTTGGGAAGGGATGTCAAGAACAGAGCCGCATGCGTTGTTGTTTGTGACATGCGGCAGTGATTTGCAGCGCCCATGTGACTTCATAAATAAACTCCCCGCCGTTGGAGATGAGGTAGGAACGCTTGCTGCTCAGCGGAAAAGTCAGACTCGCTTCGCTTGCCTGCTATTCTTTAGTTGTGTTTTTCTCATAACAGTCCTAAGCATTATGAAGATATTAATAATCCCGATTATTATGGGCTAAAGTCACGATGTGATCATGAGGTACACTGAGTAGTTAAGGGTTCCTGGAAATTTTCATTACAGAGGCTTCTTTACCTGAGCCCAAATACTATGCGGTTTTATAGCATTTAACCTTCATCGAAATGAGACTACCACTGCAGCATTCGAATCCACGACTTGTCAGTGGCCGAGTCCGAAGGCCATAGCACCACCAACGCGGAAAAGCTTCGCAAAGAACAGTTTAAGCGTGCAAGGTATTAAGGACCTTCGATTTCTTGTGTACAGCAGGAACCAGTGACTAAAATGCCTCACCATTTTTACAATATAAACTTTCCTCCGCAAGTAAATCAGGTTGACAAGGTATCACTTGATTCAAATGGCTTCTCTTCTTCGTACATTCTTGACTTTATACTACTTGCTAGAGTGATTGAATATGGTATCTCCATTTTGTTTGATTTATCTCTCACAAGCGCTACTTGGCTTTTTGCAGACACGGAAACACCCATCACAATGACATTGGCAAATCGCTTTTAGGGGCGAAGCTCCTTAGACCGTGGGTTGTTCCGTCCTATGTATGTAGTATGTAGTCACCTCTAGTTTATGACTTGCTCAATAGATGACATTGCGTGTATATGACCTTGTGTGATGTATCCAAAGCCGAATACATTCATCCTTGGGATTAATATAACTAGATGGCGTTAATCGTTTTCACAGCATATTCACGGAGTGAATGATGATGAGTGGGGTGAATAGTCCATCCATCCATGTACCCGTGCTTCCGCCCGTCTATCCATCCATGCTTGCTTCCATTTATCCATCCGGGATTAGATGCGTCCGCCTGTCCGTGCATGTATGCGTTTGTACATACGTCCATGCCTCCATCCGTCCATGTTTTCGTCCGTCCATTCGTGCTTCCATCCATCCATCCGTGCATCCGTGCTTCTTTCCTGCGTCCCTCCGTTCTTACGTTTATCCATGCACCCGTCCGTCCGTCAATGTCCGTGAACCCGTCCGTCTGTTCGTCTGTCCTTGCGTCCGTGCTTCTGTCCGTGCGTCCGCACTTCTGTACGTCCGTTCGTCGGTCCGTTCGTGCAATCGTGTTTCAGTCTGTCCATCTGTTCGTGCGTCTGTCCATTCATTCGTTCTTTCTTGCTTCCATCCGTGTATCCGTTGGTTCGTCCATGCTTCCGTCCGTGCGTCCGTGCCTCTGTCCGTCCGTCCTTCCGGATGGATATATGGACAGAGGTACGGAAGCACGGACGGATGACAGACGCATGGACAGACGCATGGACAGATGGAAGCGAGAACGAACGGACGGGCGAAAGCACGGACGAACGCTTCGCCCCACTTATCATCATTCACTCCATGAATATGCTGTGATTTTTTTAAGGAAAAGAGAAAGCAACACGAAAGGGACAACTGTGCTACACATATGTAACCAAGACACACACACTGGTGCAGAGTTACAACTAACTTTTATTCCACACCGTCTACCTATAAGTATGTTCCAGCAAAGTACCATCACTAAAGAGTCTATCACAAATATTTTAGCAATCATAAGATGTCACTTCAGCGATGCTCATTGATAAATATTATCTCCGTAATATGCAAAAACACTGATGACTCACTGACACAGTCTCTTCCCTTTTTCCTGATGTAGTATGCTTCGCGAATTTCCTTTGCTGTTTCATAACTGCGGAAATGTAGCGCAAAAAAGGCATGGGCAAGAAAGGGTACGCCACAAGCGCCTTTAGAAAACAGAAAAAAAGCTCGGGGAACTAGAAATATAAGGGAAGCAAAATGGAGAGGCCAGCGAGTTGGTACTTGCTTGTGGTGTATCCTTTCTCGTTCTTGTCTTTTTAGCGCTACATTTACGCAGCTATGGATCAGTACAAACTCTCTCGCCTCTCCGTTTTGCTTCCCTTGCTGCAATATTGCATAAGCAGCTCAATATCTTAACACCTCTCAGTTTCGGTTGACACTTGCACTCAAACCATGTGGGTGGGTTGGTGTCCTCTGGTATTGATTTTTACGAACAATTCATGTTCATGCATGCCCACGTTCAGAGATCTTCGGGTCTATCCTACATAACTCCTTTCACATGACAAGAAAATTTCTTAGACCACGCAAACATTTCACTGCGTATATGAATTCGTATGCCATTTTTCGCTTCTTTGTACCCTTTGGCCGTCTCCTATGCGTGCACGCAGCCCTGCAAGCTTTTCAGGAGCCACAAACACGACTTCAACTACCTGTCACCTTCCAACCTTCTTCAGGTGGTGTGGCAATTTGTGCACATAGGGTACAACTACACATCCCTTATTCACCTTCCTTTGAATTCTCAGCCTAGACTTTCTCTTCAGCATTGCCTTCATTACTTCAGTAAGCCCATATTGCAGGAGACCGGCCACTTTTGACCTAACCATATTTGCTGCAAAACTTTGCTGCGTGGAGCGTACGCAAGATTTCTTCAATGCCGGCATGACACACTGATATGGTAATGCCCGCTTCACGGTTTTTGAATGGCTGAAATCAGAAGAAACAACCTCTTTTGGGACCTCGTATTATATTTCCAACAAACGTGGCTGTCAAAGAAGGTTACAGCTATGTCTAAAAATTTAATCTGGTCATCCTTTGTTAGTTCGTGGGTGAACAAAAACTGTTGTCGTGGTGCTGAAAAAGAGACATACAGCTGTGGCCAAGACTGTACATAGCGTGCGATCGGCCGGCCTTGCTTTGCGGCACGACCCCTTGCGGTTGTTGCGGCCACAAAGCGTGCATTGTTCATGCAGGCTCGTTTTATCAATCGAAACGCGCTTCGTTTTATGAAATAGATATGACGAAAGCGCCCCGAGAAAATGCGGACATTCAAACACACCTTCCGACGTTGTCACCCGTACCGAGCAGGCCTGTATGTTTGAAAGGCCGCTCATGCTCCTGTGCACGCGACGTCACAACCCGCAAAGGAAACAAGGTGCCGCACCAAAGAGCAAAGCCGGCTGCTCGGGTGCCCTACAAAGAAACCTAATTTAGATGGTACTATGACTGTACTTCATTACAACTCTCTCAAAACATGTTAGCTTTAAGAATGTTTCGCTTTTTCACCGAAAAGGGTGGTGTGAGACACAACAAGGCTGGTTTTGACGCCGTAGTTGTTTGCCGCCGCCGGTTTCCATAACCACTATCATGCGAGAAAAAAATCTAAATGTATAAAAAGCACCCAGTACACATTTAGATTCAAGCCCGGGTCCCCTACGTGCCAGTCACCTATTCTACCACTGAGCCACACCGATGCTTAATACTCCGTTGCGAATTGACCTTATGCACGCTTCACACAAGGAAAGGATTTGAGTTAATATGAGCAATACGGCATTTCAGAAGACCAACAAAAAAAACTATCTGGTGTCACACAATGTGAATTGTGTAACAAGTTGGTCATCGAATATTCCAACAGATTACAAAAGCCGCAGGCATGATTGTTCATCGTCGTCAGCCGCAACATCAAAGAAAGTTGCCATAGATTCTCTGCAAGTGTGTAGCGGGTGCCATGCTCTTCCAAAGAATGGCTAAAGGTGGCACAGTAAATAACGTTCTATTACACAAAAATTGTTGCATGTAGTAATGGGTACCTGACTAGTGTGAGTGTAGCAGTTGCCCAAGGAATGTATCAAAATAATTTAGAATGACCGGCTTTTCTAGCTTTCACTCTGACTGTGCTGCGCGTTTCACAGAGGCCTGACATTTTCTTTCCTCTTAAAAAATAATCGAATGAAACTGGTGATATCACCTTTCCTAAATCAAGTGGTTTTGGAAGCCATTGATTGCGTATTTTGATTGAGGTAGTGTAACATCACGTATGTCTTTATTTATTAGGTACATGCTAGAAAGTACTAAGGGTAAATTGCGCCAGCTGTCTCGGTACACTCTACCCTTCAACGTTTTAACAAAACTCGGGGACACCGACACATTCGTCAGAAAATTTTGCATTTCTCTAGTCGTTCGCTGAAGACAAATGGCGTATTATAGCAATTTCTTTGCCCCATTACGGTGGTCCAGTGGCTAAGGTACTCGGCTGCTGACCCGCAGGTCTCGGAATCGAATCCCGACTGCAGCGGCTGCATTTCCAATGGAGGTGGAAATGCTGTAGGCCCGTGTGCTCAGATTTGGGTGCACGTTAAAAAAACCCAGGTGGTCAAAATTGCTGTAGCCCTCCACTACGGCGTCTCTCATAATCATATTGTGGTTTTAGAATGTTAAACCCCACATATCAATCAATTAGCCATTTCTTTCTCTCCAATTTTCTTGTTGTTTTGTTTAAGTATATTTATAAACTGCACGTGTGAGTAATATCATGGTGGTATAAATGCTGCAGATGAGGAAGATAGACTCATCTCACCAGTGATGAACTTCTTGGCACCTTATCACAACTTTGATTTCCGGCACGACGTAGTGTTGACGAGCGCAAACACTGTCCGAACGTACGTAACGAGTGGGCGCGTTTACCGAGCCCGACCACCGGTATAACGGCCACACTCAGCTTGCCGTGCTTAGCGTATAGGCACGTACGTGATGAGATCGTAAACATGAAGAGCTCGAGCCTCCTGGCTTCTCCGACGCGATGCAGCCGGAGAGCACCAATGATGACGGCACGCGTTTGCTTTCAGTTTGTGCTAACGCGCAGGTGTACGAATGTGGCACGACCATGTTTGCGAAGAAGCGAACAGTGACGACAGGGCTTGCGTGCCTTTGTAGAGGCAGGAGGAGGACGGCGCATCGAAATGACGCCATAGGGGTGCTGCAGCGTTGCTTACGCAAACAAAGAATGCAGGCGTGCGTGTAGGAAGTACGAAATGGAAGGGGTGTGCGTAATTCCTTTGCCGAGAATGCGCCATTGGGCGCACTGAAGACACACACATAAACCCCACTTGGCTTCTCTGTGAGCACGTGCAGAGAATGCCAGACTAGAGGAACGGCACATTTTCACTAGCACCCAAATACGGTTGACACACATCTACTAACAGAGCGAGGTTCACTTATAACACTCTGGGGTAACGGGACAAAACGGTTTTTCAGTTACCATTCCACAAATGCACCTTAAGTTACGAGTAAGCGGGGGCGTGGAGCTGTGGAGCAGTGGTTTCGAACCCGCGGCCCGCTGACCTGTACGCACATGACCGTCTTTGACCCCTTTTGTTTTTGTAGATAGAGATGTTCATGAGCTACCTCTATACATAAGTAGTCTGAACCACTTTCCTAATGAGGCCCCTTATATGGTAACCCCACGTTCAAACATAACCATGAAAGACGAATTATTTTCATAATTGGCGTTCAAATTACAGTAATTCTGCAGATCAGTACTATGTATTTCTCGAATGCTCTTGTGAAATGTCAATACGGAACGACCCATGTATGAGATATATGTGAAATGAATTCTTTTAGGCCGAGACGACAGCTCTAATGTTACCTTAAGCTCCACGAACCCTTTCCTACCTACGCCATATGTTCTCTTCCATACCCCCTAATCTCCTCCAGTGTACCAGTACTTGCTTGAGCCTAAACTTAGTGTCGGTGGCCCTCTAGGTGAGATAAGGTAGAGACCAATGATGTAGATAAACAAGCAAATTTGGCTGTTTGTCACGTTCTGGCTCACATATGATTTATTGAAGCGCGCAGAGTAGGTTGAACATTCATTTGATATTCACGAATAAGGAGTAAAACCGGGCTACTCATGGTCCTAGAGTAAGAAATTCGTTTAAGGCTATAGAAGGGGTGATGGTCAATATAAATCAGTATGGCTTGGTACCGCAACATTCGCTGAGCGATATTAGTAGACCTTCAGTTTTCCTGATTGGATACCGCAGTTGAACGTTTGCACAGTTCAGCACATCAATAGCCGAATCTGTGAACAACGTGTGATCCAGTGAAGTGGGACTTGTGTTTTCTGGAGCCCAACTGCCATAGTAGATGTTAGCGCACGTTGAACAGTTTAAACAAGGAAACGAATTTCGCAGTGCGACTCTGCTTTCCTACACGAGTCCACGATAATTGTATTGGTAGTTCAGAACTTTTTTGAGCGTGTATAAGTGGACTCAACGTTCTCGTACAATTTTCCCTGTGACGAGTCCATATATATTTAGAAAACTTCAATTGTATGGTTTCGTTAAGAATATTGTTGGTCAATACATTTGCCTATAGTTATGAAGAAAAGTTTTATTATGTTTGCCGATGCAATATACCCATCAGATATCACATCATCTGCAGGCACACATGTGACCTTAAAACAGCAGTCTCGCAAGCGATAGAGGATCATGTGTACCTACACTGAATTTCCGAGTACAAAGAATGTTTTTGTTGTAATCTCTCCCATTCTCTAATTTGTCAGTGAACATGTTCATATTTTCTATATCTCTGAATTAATCAAAGAGAGTGCCAGATACCAATGTGACAATACATTTGCGCATCAGATTTTGGGCATTTTTGTAGTAAGTAGTAATTGGGTTTACGCAATCTCGTTAAACCAGCAACCGTGAGAGGGGCAAGATGTTGTGATTTTCTGAGAATTCTTTCGTTGATGACATGTCATTCAGGTATTCTCATAAAACAAAACAGAAAAATATCCCCTTCAGTCACGGCGTACACATACGTGTACGCGATTCTTTTGATTTTTTTTTCTTCCTTCTGATTCAAATTTCGCGCGCGATATTTGTTGTAAAAAGTTGTATGGGCTTTGTGCAGTACTACTAGCGCCATCTGTTCTTGTTGACAAGAAATAAAGCAGTAAACAGCCACTTCCAAAATGGATGCCACCACATTCTACGGTGATACCGGTAAGTCCCTTACAAAATTGAATTTTCCTTTAGTATTGATACTTTTAGAAGGCAAGTGTCTAGATTTTTTATGCTGTTTTGTACCTAAGGAACACAGAAAAACCGCAGAATGTGTTAGAAGTATTATTTCAAGATAGAAAATTGATTGTGAAATCTTGCGTACACAATTGTGTATGGCGTGCCCCAAGCGGCACAGACCGACTGCTGGAGTTTCTCGTAGTTGGCAATTTTCTAATAAATATTTGGGTGTTTCGCCATTTCAGACTTGAGAAATCATGCGACAAACCGAGGGAGGCTTGATTCTGAGAGGGCTGAAAGGCTGCTGTCCGGAATCGCCGATGGCAACACGTCGGACATTGGTCTGTCTGACGACGACGATGAGGAGGAAGGACATACAAGTCAGCTGGTGAGTGTAGAAATGCTGTGGCTTCGTTTTTTCTATCCCAATTCAATACTTACCTTAGTCTACGTTGCTTTGCTTTTGTACTGTGCTGCTTAGTTGGGTTTCAAAAAAAGTATTCGTTTTTGCGGCCAGTAACCCTAGAGTAGGCATGAGCTATTCTTTTGTGGATCAGTGGCAAAATGGTAGGCGCGGATGGGAGTGCAACCCATTTTTCAGGGCAGTAATGGAATAATTGTATTTTGCAGGCGGGCACCACAGGCAGTGATGCTCATCCGTCCGGATTAGTGAACAGTGATGAACAAGCAGAAGTCATCAATCGACAAAAAAGGAAAGTGGTTTGGACAACTGCGGAATTTGACCGGCCCCCCACAACATTTCATCGCTCCAGTGACACTGATGTCAATCTTGTGAGTGAACCACTTGAGTACTTCTTACGGTACATCACAGACGACATTTTTGAAGAAATTGCGCGTTGTACGAACATCTACTCACTGCAGACAGGAGGAGCCATCCTGGGAACAACTCCAGAAGAAGTGAAAACGTTTTTCGGGATGCTAATGATAATGGGAACCCTGAAATTCCCACGCATCAGAATGTATTGGAATCCTGCCACGCAAATACAGAGCGTGTCGGAAGCCATGAGCGTGAACAGATTTTTCAGGTTGCGGTCAGCGTTGCACGTCACAGAGCCAGATGCAAACCATACTGGTACAGACAAGTTTTGGAAAGTACGACCGCTCCTTGATGCTGTAAGGAAGAGGTGCTTAGAGTTACCTGCGACTGAAAAAAACAGCATCGATGAGCAAATGATCCCCTTCACGGGAAGAGTTGCGGCCAAACAATTTGTACGGAACAAGCCAAACCCCGAAGGGGTGAAAGTGTTTCTTCGGTGCAGCTCCAGTGGGGTAGCACATGACTTTGAGATTTATCAAGGCAAAGGTACCGGCACATCTGCCGAGCACAAGCATCTTGGGCTTGGTGGCTCTATTGTCATGAGGTTGGTAGAAGGTCTCCCTAAACAAGAGAACTTCAAATTGTATTTTGACAATTATTTTACATCTATTCCGCTACTCCAGGAGCTAAAAGAAATGGGCATTTGGGCCATTGGCACTATCCGCAGCAACAGATTGCAGGGATGCCCATTGAAGACTGACAAAGTGTTGAAAAAGGAAGGACGCGGCAGTATGGATGCCAGGGTCACTAGAGGAGGTGACGTAACAGTTGTAAGGTGGCAGGACAATGGCATCGTGAATGTTGCGTCAACGTTTGTGGGTGTTGGGGAGGCAAAAACTGTGAAGCGGTGGAGTGAGTCCACAAAGCAGCATGTCGACATACCATGCCCAGAAATTATCACCAAGTACAACGAATCGATGGGCGGAGTCGACAAGATGGATTTCTTGCTATCCTTGTACCCACTAAAACAACGAACGAGAAAGTGGCCAGTGCGAGTAATTTCTCACTTTACATCATTTGCTCTTGTAAATAGCTGGCAAGAATACCTGACCGACGCGAATGACAACTCCATCCCACGCAGGAAAGTCCAGGACTTTTTAGCTTTTCAGAACAATGTGGGATTAGCGCTAATCATGTCTCACAAGAATGGTGCCAAGAAACGCGGTCGACCAAGCAACGAAGCCAAGGAGCCACCGAGAAAAGTGCACAATGCTGAGCTTCGGCCTGTAAATGCCGTACGGTATGATGGCCTACACCACTGGCCAGCACACACAGGCAATAGTTTTGCTCAGCGTTGCAAGTTGGAAGGCTGCAGGTCAAGGACGCGAGTCCGGTGCAGGAAATGCAATGTCTTCCTGTGTCTTTCGGCGACGAATGACTGTTTCTATACTTTCCACAACAAGTGAGACAATGTCTTTATCTTAATGGTTTTGTGCAAAGACAGCATGTGCTAATAACATCATTTTTTGTATGAAATAAACCAATTCATTGTCTGAGACATGTATTTGTGCCTTCAGTCATGTGTGCTGACTGAGTCACAATGTACACATATGTGTACACGTGCTAAAACTTAGGCAAAAGTAAAAACATTTTTTTTCTTTTCTTTATTTGTGTCCCTGGGACATCCTTTTACAGAAAAAATATATGTGGGAATTTTCCTGCACTTTGCTAAAATGTATGACTGAAGGGGATATAGTACAAACGTCATTTTCTTTAGCGAATGGGCACCTAGATAAAATTTCACAAAAAACCATTTATTAATTTGCCATGCATTCTTTATTACGGATTCGTTGGTCTAAATTTATTTATTTTGGTTACTGTTTGCGTCTGCAGTAGTATAGCTTTTATAGTAATATTTTTGTAGTATTTGTTACCGCTCACCAATGTGTAATCATGCCAAACTGGTAACACATACATTGTTTCATAAATCTATACGGCAATGCCATATTCGCGTTCCCTCCATATTAAATTCTCCAATGAGTGGTGTTTTTCAAAATCAAAACGGGGAAAAATGGCGACGCTTGCATCTGTCGCCTAAGGCTTGAAGCAGCGAATATGAATGATTATATAGAGTAATCTAGTTGTTTTGAAATTATTGCTAGGTTTTAGTTAGGCAAATAGCCGATACTAGGCGTTTTCTAGATTGCTTGTATGTATACGTGTTTATAGGCTTAGCTAGGTCATGCTAGGTGTAACGCAGATATAGCTTCCAGAATAGAAAGGTTCTACTTAGTGAACGATAAGTCACAGACACGACACCAATATCCAAGCTCCAGAAAGATTAACTCGCACTGAAACCAATCGTGCGCACCTCTCATATCTACGGGCACGTCGCAGTATACGCGCGAGGCTTCCATCGCATCGGGTCTTGCCGCAGCCATCAGTGCCTTTTTCTATTCCCTAGTATTTCCTCGTTGCACGTACTGCTGAAGAACACTGCGAAGATGCTTGTTAGAAGGTGAAACATGCAGCCACGGTGTTTATCCGGGTGTTAACTCAGACGGTTTATAGTGAGTGAGTAAAACAACTTTATTGTCCATCCAGCATAAAAGGGGAAGAGGTAGGGTAATTGAAGCAAGACTAGCGTGCTTGGACGTGTAGTAGCAGCCTACTCGCGTAAAATCTGTGGGGGCACCGCTTTCGGCTACTGGCGTTCCAGGATGCCAAGCACGTGCGGACCACGTCTCTTTGGTTGCCTGGCTCTTGGCTCGTGATTTCGCTGCTGATCTTTGTTGGCGTTGCTTCTTGGTTACTCGGCGGTGGCACAAAGTCCGAGACGATGGCTCATAATTTTGCTGTTGATATTGCTGATGGTGCTGCTGATGGTAGGTATCCGGGAAGAAGTGACCGTTTATAAAAACTTTCTTCTATTGCTGAACACGCCTGTCTAAAATCTTAAGTGTAGTTTGCAGCACGTTTGAAGCCGTCTTCGTTTCAAGTGGGACCATTGGGGAGCAGTAAGATCCATCCAGTTTTAGTGGCTGATAACCGCTCATGATGATGATAGCACTTCTACACTCTAAAAAAAGAGCGAGTAAAAAGGGTGTGTTTTTGTCCAACAATAATAATTGTCATTTATATTGTGTTCCAGCCTCACGCTATCACCCCGCGCCCGGTACATTCCGGTCACAATCGACATGCCCATTATCAGGGTTACATTGCATTCTCGATAAGAAAGTGGCCAGCGCCGAGTTTTCAAGAAAGGAAGTGAACGCAAGCCTGATGACGATTATTGTTTTGGGACAAAAAGACACCTTTTTTAATCGATATTTTTAAAGTGTACGCATTTGTGCGCACGAAAGGTCCCACGGCTGGCTTCAACATTATCGCTGCTAAAAAAACCACATATATTGCGAAGTGTTGTCAAACTTCCTTTCTTTGCGGCGTTTTGTAGTGGTATTGAATGCAGTGAGTGGCAGCAATGCACTGAAGTTATTGAAATTATTTTTTGTTTCTAACTTCCGCGAAGACTCAATGAATAACGTTGATACTCCCTTACAACTAGTGGGGCTCTCGAGGTGGAAAGGGGCCTTCATGGAAGCAGGTGCGGAAAGGATTAGTAAAAATTGCCAGGTAGGTTTTTTTTTTATTTATCCCACTGCTTGCTAGTCTCGTCTCGCAAAAGCAATACTTAGGTTTTACTAACGAATTAACCAAATCTACGATGGGGCACATATTTGATGGGGAATACTAATTATTTCCTGACCCTGGTTGGCTTGAACGCGACATTAGGAATTGATGTGCCAATTAAAGTCTTTTCTTTTGATTGTGACTGCAAACATAATATGACTCGTCTAATATGACAAGAACACATGAACGCACAAGAGAATATTGGCTAATGTTAAATGCATTTCATTGTGCTGAGTAACTATCGAATGAAAAGGCGAAATTGAAAATCGAGCAGAACTACTATAAAAATAAGAAATCTCTTCTTATTGTTCGAATTGTTTCCGTGGCGAGCGGATGTTGTACCACACGTCCACTCGTCCGTTTGTGAATACCGTGAAAATAACTTATTCTGCTTGAAAACGCAGTGAAAGTAACTTTCATACTTTACAAACACACGCATTTTGTATATACATCACAATACATCAAATATTGCCACTGTAATGCGTTTTACAAGCGCCCATTGGCGGGGGCTGTCAAAGCGTTGTGATTATCCAAATAATCAAGTAGTTTAAAGCCGTTCATCCTCTACGAAAGGCACACACGCTACTGCGCCTGTTCTCTTAAGGCCACTTGGTGGGTGCATAGCAAGTTTTAAAAGGTTTGATGCACTACGTGTTTGAATTACGCGCTAGGAACATGACATCGCTGTCGCGTTCAACTTTTAAAGGCGAAGCTTAAATGTCCCCTAATTTTGCAGTTTCGTGCTGCAGTTTCGTGCACTTTTTTGTGATTTTTACTCCTCAAAATGCCAAGGATGCTCACATTAAAGTTGCACGAAAGCACATATTTTTTTTATTCTACGCTGAATATAACACAAGCGTTTATCAGTCGCAATGCAAGTAACACTTGAATTGCGACTGATAAACTAATGAACATTCCGAAACAGAACGTAGTTCATTCATATTTATTTCGAATCAAAATAAAGAATGTAAAAACAGCGATGCATACACACACACACAGAGAGAGAGAGAGAGAAATGTCGCAGTCGTGGAAGAACTTATTTCATACAAAGAATGCACATCAAAATAGCCTAGATCGGATGAATTCTTACAAATAAATTGATGAGAAAAAAATTTGCAGGTGTTAGGCACAGGTGTAATAGAAGAACGGCGAAAGTCTGGCTGCCATCATGTAATACAAGTGAGCCACTACAAGCGACTACACATGATTTGCATTGAATTAACCGGTTGAACACATCATGTCAGAACCTTCGCCTTTTTCGAAGGTGTGCAACTATTAGCGAAGTACATCCTGCACCCCTGTTAGAAAATAGACGCACCTAAACACTTGAAAATTGTGTTTAGTCTGTGAGTAATCACGAGCTACTTGTAATGAGTGGGAAGGTTTTCTTTACTCGACCATTACGCATTTGAGATGACGGGACATCTGGTGCAGTTGTAGGCTTCTGACGCGCCGTTTTACGACTGTTAGCGGCACTCCTCGGCCGACATTACGTCTCTGTCGGGTCATCACTAGTATTTATGGAAACAGCAGCAACGACCGCCAAATAACCATTCTAGCAGTTATATTTCACTCTGTTTCAAATGCTACACTCTAATTTTCATTCGAAAGCAAGTTCAGGGAAAGCGACAAAATTCAGGACAGTTGGTGTCATATAACGTATAAAACAAGTGCGCTGCCTAAATCTGCTGTGCTTATTTATTCTAATAAGGAAGTTACATTTGACTAATCTAAAAAATACTGTTTTCATCTTTGCTTGCTCCCACAAGACAGTGTTAGTTACTCACAGTTTAATTACAGCCCCTTGTTGCAATGCATTGTATATGCGTACATCTGAGACATCTCTAGGCGTACAATTTCATTCCCTACGAGTACATCTAAGGCGTTCTTTTGAAAAATTTGTTGTTGATGTGGGAGCAAGAAGAAATCGTAAGATAAAAAGCCCGCCAGCAACTCTGAATATTAAGAAAAACTGGGTCGCTGAAGTGCTGGCGCAGTGCAATAGGTTGTGAATTGCTTGCTTGTAGAGAGTGCTTCTTTTCTTCGGAGTGTTGCCTGTACTCCCACTCTGAGTCAGTCATCTTTTTTTTAGTTTTTTCACTACCGAAACAAAACCATATCGTATTTTTGTGTTGCTTTAGTCACCGTGCCTAGGACTGGAGCGGCAGTATAGCTTTATGTGCGAACGTACTTCGGCAACCTGAATAAACATCGGCTACATTGTGTTTTTTTCTACTTGTGATTATGTGCCATGATGGCTGGAAGACACTTCTATCACAAAAAGCAATTACCCGAGCAAAGTTGTGCCAGCTTTGATGAATAGATGGGAGGTTGGCGTACACAGTCTTAAAATCAACTGCAGATTATCTTTTATAGTACTCATGTATATTAAGAAGACGAAGAAAGATGCATGTGAATGCAATGCAGTTGAATTTTCTCTCATATGCATACTGCTTATATAGAATCTGCAACCTTTTTTTCTGGCAAATACAGCAATAAACATTTTTGGTGAGACAGCCTGACACAGCAATCTATAACTTAACTAATAATGCACCATCCTTTTCTACTTAATGACACTCTGGGAGACGCCACTCTACTAATCACACTTGGGAAGGTAATAGGCAGCTTTTCATCAGGTTGAGTGAGCCGTAATGCTAGTGGGGTTACAAGCAGTAACCAAGCAAAGCCTATAGCAATAAAATTATCTCTATGTTCCTCGATCTCTAATATATAATGGTCTTACTAGCGCTTGTGGTTGAATTATATTCCCAGTACAACGAAGTGTTACTCGAGCTACAGATAGCTTAACTAAGTAACGTAATGCAGTGTGTTCACTCAGGAATATTACCATTAACGTACTGCTTATCAACAAAATGCGACCTGAAATGACAGCAAACCAGAAGAAATGAAAGAATAAATACATGTCGCTTAGGAAGATCTTTGGGACCAGTACTTATATGTGTGCCAATCTTGATTTACTCACGATCTTGGTCTCTACAGGATGTATGCCCAAAAAGAGTAATAAGATACTCTTAATTATTGCTTATTTGTAACTTTTTCTAATTAAGGGTCCTGAAAACACGTGGTGAACAGCTTTGAAGATATCTTGTCTCCCTGCCTTACACCCTTCTTTAATGAAATTTAGTCACTTTTTATGGAGAACTCTGTGGGTACACTGTAGATATCTTTCAGTATGTTTACATAGGCTTCATCGATGCCTTGATTCCGTAGTTCCTACAACACTGCTTTTGTCTGGACTGAGCTAAATGCCTTCTGGTAATCCATAAACCTATGTATAGGCGATAGTTGTATTCTGTGCATTTCTCTATTACCTAATTGATAGTATCAATATGAATTTTTATGAAGTAGCCTGTACGAAACCCTGCTTGGTTCTTTGGCTGATAGAACTCTACTGTCAGCTTAATTTCATTCGCTATTCCTTTTGTAGATAGGTTGTAGAGAACGGACTGTAAGCTGATCAGCCTTTTTTATTTTCGAAGTCCTCATGTCTCCTTTCTTGTAGATTAAAAGGATGTCGGCCAAGATGCTGGTATCCTTCCCGTCAATAGACACGTCATATATCAGGTAGCCATTTCATGTAACAGAATTTCTCCCCTATATTTCGGCAGGTCCGTTATTACACAATTCTCACCAGCGGATTTGTCTCATTTATACGTTATAGGGCTTTTCTTACTTGACCTGTCATTACTGGTAGAATGTCGAATGTCTCTGTGCTATTATTGCTTCTTACATTATTATCCTGGTTGTTTCGGCTTCTGTACAGCTCTCCATAGAGCTCTTCCGTCACTTCAACTATACTATTCATATTGGTTATGACATTTCCTTCGTTGTCCCTTAATGCGTACTTCACATTTTTGTCTACACACAAGATTGTCTTCGCAGATTTTAGGCTTTTGTCACTTTTACAACCTGCCTTATTCTCTCCATGTTATGCCTTCTGGTGTTGGCTGCTTTGCGCCTATTGACTAATTTTAAAAGCTCTATTAACTCTATACTGTCTATGGCATTTGAGACTTTTGTGATTTGTCATCTCGATGAGATATTTTTTCTACTGAGATAGTGTGCCAGTGTGCTGTCTAGTGACTGTACCTCTGACTTCATTTGAACACTCTTTGATGATACTAGTAAGAGTATCATTCATTATGTCAACGCTAGTCTCGGTAACCTCGTTTAGAGCCTCTAATCTATTCTTAAGCCAAACTCTCAATTTCTGTACATTGCCTTGCACCGATAGCTGATTAACTTGCTTCTTGCGGATCATTTTATGCCTTTGCTTTTTTTTAATCTAGGTGAATATAAGCTCTTACCGTTCTATGGTCACTGCATCCGATTCTGCCAACTGCTTATACATCCAGTACAATGCCTTGGTATGCACGCAGAATGAGGTATTTTTTTATTTTTAGTATTGCCATTAGAACTTCGTCACGTTCACTTACGATTAGCCCGTTTGTTGAAGAAGGTAATCATGATCCGTAAATTATTTCGTTCTGTGAATTCTGCTAATAACTGCACTATGGCACTTTTAGAGCTGATGCTGTATTCTTCTACTTCAAAGTCTCTAGCGTGTATCTAGCCTACTTTGGCTCTCATTCATCCATCAGAATAGCATACCAAGCTTTAACTTCATTATTGGCTGACTGTGCGTATTCAAATAAGCCTTCTAGCAGATGATCATCAATCATGGCTCGATGTAGGCGCGTAGGACTATACCACCTTCACCTTGTACCTTTTGGTAAATTTAATTATAATACTTGCCACCCTCTCACATATGCTATAGTATTCCTCTATGTTGCAAGCGATACTATTCTATATATGAAACCCCACCCACGTTTTTCTTTTTCTGTCAAATAATTCATGGTAGCATAGGACATGTCCAATCTTCAACACTGCTTAAGCCTCACTCGCCCTCCTTACTTTGCTTAGCCTTATTAGATCCCATTTCATCATCATCATCAGCCTGACTACGTCCACTGCAGGACAAAGGCCTCTCCCATGTTCCGCCAGTTAACCCGGTCCTGTGCTTGCTGCTGCCAATTTATACCCGCAAACTTCTTAATCTCATCTGCCCACCTAACCTTCTGTCTCCCCCTAACCCACTTCCCTTCTCTGGGAATCCAGTCAGTTACCCTTAATGACCAGCGGTTATCCTGTCTACGCGCTACATGCCCTGCCCATGTCCATTTCTTCTTCTTGATTTCAGCTATGATGTCCTTAACCCCCGTTTCTTCCCTAATCCACTCTGCTCTCTTCTTGTCTCTTAAGGTTACACCTACCATTTTTCTTTCCATTGCTCGCTGCGTCGTCCTCAATTTAAGCTGAACCCTCTTTGTAAGTCTCCAGGTTTCTGCTCCGTAGCTAAGTACCGGCAAGATACAGCTGTTATATACCTTCCTCTTGAGGGATAGTGGCAATCTACCTGTCATAATTTGAGAGTGCTTGCCGAATGTGCTCCACCCCATTCTTATTCTTCTAGTTACTTCAATCTCGTGGTTCGGCTCTGCGGTTATTACCTGCCCTAAGTAGACATAGTCTTTTACAACTTCAAGTGCACTATTACCTATCTCGGAGCGCTGCTCCTTGCCGAGGTTGTTGTACATTACTTTCGTTTTCTGCAGATTCATTTTAAGACCCACCTTTCTGCTCTCCTTGTCTAACTCCGTAATAATGAGTTGCGATTCGTCCCCCGAGTTACTCAGCAATGCAATGTCATCGGCGAAGCGCAGGTTACTAAGGTATTCTGCATTGACTCTTATGCCTAACTGTTCCCATTCTAGGCTTCTGAAAACCTCCTGTAAGCACGCGGTAAATAGCATTGGGGAAATTGTGTCCCCCTGCCTTACACCCTTCTTGATTGGTATGCTGTTGCTTTCTTTATGAAGCACTATGGTAGCAGTTGATCCCCTGTAGATTTCTTCGAGAATGCTTATATATACTTCATATACGCCCTGATTCCGCAGCGTTTGCATGACGGCTGATATTTCTACTGAATCAAACGCCTTCTCGTAATCTATGAAGGCTATGTATAGTGATTGGTTATACTCTGAGCATTTCTCTATTACCTGATTGATAGTATGAATGTGGTCAATTGTTGAGTAGCCTGTTCGAAATCCTGCTTGTTCCTTTGGTTGATTGAATTCTAATGTTTTCTTTACTCTGTTAGCAATTACCTTTGTAAATAGCTTGTATATTACAGAGAGCAAGCTGATCGGCCTGTAATTCTTCAAGTCCTTGTCATCTCCTTTCTTATGTATTAGGATGATGTTAGCGTTCTTCCAAGACTCTGGTACTCTTCCCGTCAGGAGACACCTCGTAAACAGGGTGGCTAGTTTTTCTAACACAATCTGTCCTCCATCTTTTAGCAGATCTGATGTTACCTGATCCTCACCAGCAGCTTTGCCCCTTTGCATGCTCTCCAAAGCTTTTCTGACTTCTTCTATCATTACTGGTGGGGTGTAATCTGGGTTACTGCTAGTTCTTATAGTATTAAGGTCGTGGTTTTCTCGGCTACTGTACAGATCTCTGTAAAACTCCTCCGCTATTTTAACTATCCTATCCATATTGGTACTTATTTTGCCTTCTTTGTACCTTAGTGCATACATCCGACTTTTGCCTATCCCAAGTTTCCTCTTCAATGCTTTGACACTTCCTCCGTTTTTCAGAGCGTGTTCAATTCTCTCCATGTTATACCTTCTTACATCGCATACCTTACGTCTATTAATCAACTTCGAAAGCTCTGCCAGTTCTATTTTGTCTGTTGTACTTGACACTTTCATGATTTGACGCTTCTTAATTAGGTTCTTCGTTTCCTGGGAAAGCTTGCCAGTGTCCTGTCTAACTACCCTGCCTCCAACTTCCACTGCACACTCCATAACGATACTCGTCAGATTATCATTCATTGTATCTACGCTAAGGTTGGTTTCCTCACTAAGAGCCGAGTACCTGTTCTGCAGCGACACTCTGAATTCCTGTACTTTCCCTCTCAGTGCTAGCTCATTGATTGGCTTCTTGCGTATCAGTTTCTGTCGTTCCTTCTTCAAGTCAAGGCGAATTCGAGACCGTACCATTCTATGGTCACTGCATCGTACCTTGCCAATTACTTCCACATCCTGCACGATTCCAGGGTGTGCGCTCATTATAAAGTCTATTTCGTTCTTATTTTCGCCATTAGGGCTCCTCCATGTCCACTTGCGGTTTTCTCGTTTTCGGTAGAAGGTATTCAAAATCTGTAAATTATTGCGTTCGGCGAATTCTACTAGTAGCTCTCCTCTGGCGTTTCTAGTATCGATGCCATAATCTCCTACTGCCTGGTCTCCAGCCTGCTTCTTCCCTACCTTTGCATTAAAGTCGCCCATCACTATAGTATACTGTGTTTTTACCTTACTCATTGCCGATTCCACGTCTTCATAGAAGCTTTCAACTGAAGCGTCATCATAGCTGGATGTAGGCGCGTAAGCCTGTACTACCTTCATCTTGTATCTTTTATTCAGTTTAATTACGATACCTACCACCCTTTCATTATTACTATAGTATTCCTCTATGTTGCCAGCTATGTTTCTGTGAATTAGGAACCCCACTCCCAGTTCTCTTCTGTCTGCCAAGCCCCTGTAGCAAAGGACGTGCCCATTCTGTAGCACCGTATATTCCTCATCTGTCTTCCTAACCTCACTGAGCCCTATTATATCCCATTTAACACCCTCTAGCTCCTCGAATATTACAGCTAGACTTCCCTCACTAGATAAGGTTCTAGCGTTAAACGTTGCCAAGTTCAGGTTCCAATGGCGGCCTGTTCGGATCCAGAGATTCTTAGCACCCTCTGCTGCGTTACAGATCTGACCGCCGCCATGGTCAGTTGCTTCGCAGCTGCTGGGGACTGAGGGCCGTGAGTTATTTGACGTAAGCATGTGGGAGGTAGTGGCCACATACTGCACCAGGGTGGCCAATTCTTCTCTGGTGAGGGAGTGCGTTCTCGTCGGTGTTTGCCGGTGGGGCCGCACCCCAGGCCTCTTAATGCAGTTCCATCAACACGCGGATTTTTTTTAATCCCGTTGGGAACTGCGCGGTACCTGGATTTGAACCACGGACCTCTTGAATGCGAGGCGGATGCTCTAACCACTACGCCATCGCCGGACCTTTTGACACCCTCTAACTCTTCGAATAGCACAGCTAGAACAGCCTCACTATACATTGTTTCAGAAGTTTCCTTCGGCACTGTGGACGTTGCAGGGCTCTTAATCCACAATAAAGCGCGATTAGGCTGTCCACACGTATTCATCGACGCCTTGTCATCTGCTCACCATCTTCACGGTGTCTGCTCGCTGAATAGTCTATAACCGTTCATCGTACATAATATGGCTGGTAATTAGCTTAAAATACAGTAAAACTGTGAAACAAAAAACCACAGCACGATCTCGAAGCAACGATCTGTTGCTCTGCTGAAGATTGATAGTACGCTTATGTCTGCGGATAAATTCACTTTGTGGCTGTTTCTCTCCGATGCTGTTCGTGGCTCTGGTATCACTGCTTCTTCATCGACGCATTTCTTCACGTCTTCCGTTGCAACGCTTCTTTTCTCTCTTTTTACATTTCCACCGAAGAAAGAGTCGACGTGCATGAAACACTGTTCCTAGTTTCATGTTTTTGAGAGATGCCGCGTTTTTGGTCTGGCGCCGCAGCCAAAGCACTGCCTCGGCTCGTTAGGCTAGAAATGCGTGATAAAGCAAGCAGTATATCTCGCTAATGACGACAAAATGCACCTGATGCTTTATCCTCAAAGTAATATGAAACAAATGGATGGCTGATTTCACTAATTATTTGTTGCTGTTAGTGCAGTCGGCATTTAGCAAGAGCAAGTTCCGATCGAAGCGGGTGGTGACTTGTGCATGGGTGCTGGCATATTGATTTGTAAAGACTGTTACCGGTGGTTACCGACACACATAATTTAATGCGCACATAATAAATCGAAGAATAAACGTGTCATGTATTGACGTTGCGCAACATACTCCAAACAATCGTCAATTTCAGACAACCCTGTCAATTTTAAGGCCCTTACTATACCTGGGACTATGTTTGTGCGCAAGCCTGGGATTTCTTACACCCCATAGCTTTGGTAGGGCGGAACCACAGTGGTGAAAGAACGTGTAGATAGCATTCTATCGTTGAACGTAGCAAAGTTCAGATTCCAATGCCCGTCTGTTCAGGCCTAGAGATTCTTAGCACCATCTCCTGTGTCGCAGGACTGACCACCGCCCTGGGTAATCTCTTCGCAGCCGCTGGGGACTGAGGACTAAGGATTGATTAGTACTTTCATAAGGGAGGTAGTGGGCAAGTACTTCACCAGGTTGGCTAATTATGCACTGGTGAAACAGCACGTTACTGGCAGTTGGTTGCCAGTGAGGTCTCATCCCAGACGTCTTTTTTTTCTCGCTAAATGTTGGTAACACACATATGCCGAATTACGAGTGTTCCTGTTCTATTTTCTTCCTACTGGCTACAATCGGACCTTCAAGGTCACATGGTGTTCTTTTTTCGTTGACAAATTTAGCCCTCAATTTTGTGTGTACGTTACAATCGCGCAAAAAAAGTAAATCAGTATGATTTTTTTTATTTTGCTCATGTAGAATAATCTGCGAGATAGAATAAAGTACGGGCTACAACAATAAAAATGCGGTACTTGTTTTTGAGATTCACCTTATGCAAGTAAAGCTGTTGAAACACCGCATTTTTTAGGGGCGAAGCTCCTTATGGCATGACTTGTGCGTCCCGTTGTCGTGGTACGGAGCCTGTGGCACACACCTGCATGCCAGTGGCACATACCCACTCTCGGGCACATATTCGTATGTCCACATTTTACGAAAAAGGTAGCACGGCATTGTTATCAAGGTCTCGGTGTTAACAAAGCGCTGACAGCAGAAATGTGGTACGTACTCTCGTTTAGTCCTTGGATTGTCCGCTGGAAGGCGGTACTTGTATATGATGAATATATGATAAAAAGAAACGAGATGGCGGTACTTGAAGTGTTCACTAGATGGACGGACGGATGAACACATGGACGGACAGACACAAGCAGACAGACAGACAGACAGACAGACAGACAGACAGACAGACAGACAGACAGACAGACAGACAGACAGACAGACAGACAGACAGACAGACACATGGACGGATGGACTATCGGACGTACGCATGAACGGACGGATGGATGCATGAACGGAAGCACGGACGGATTGATGAACGCACTGACGGCCACACGGATGGACAGACAGACAGACGGACTCATGGATGGCCACATGAACGGCTGCATGGAAAGAGGGACGCATGAACGGAAGCTCGGGCGGTTTGACGTATGCTTTGACCCACTCATCATCATTCATTCCAGGGATATGCTGTCATTTTTTTATTTCAAGTCACGTGCTACCGCACTAATCCAACTTTTTTTGTAAAGCGTGCTCTGCCTTTATTGTGGTATTGCTGAGGTGAAGCTGAACCTAAAAAAAAAAACTGAAATAAGTTGAAGACTTTTTCTTGCTGGACCAAACTCAATTACCGTCACTAAAACCAACTATGGCAGTACCGCTTACTTTGTTTACTAACAGTGATGAGCCTTGTGTTGTAGCCGAACTGTTCCCACATGGAACAGATGTACTGGTCAAGGTCCTCTTCGGCGGCATTGTGGATAATCAGCAAGTACCTGAGGTCGTTCGACAGGTGCTCCTTTACCCTGCATAAACATTCCTATTGCTAAAAACAAATTTTCTTTTCTAGGCCAAGGTATATACGTTTCCTAAGATAACCTTAGCTTGCCCAAAATGTTACAAAATCCTCGGCGAAAACTTGAATAAATTCAGTGGCACAAGAATTTCAAAGACGTAAACCCAAATAATGAAAGAAGGTGTGGTTTCAAACACTTTTAGCAAGGTCGTTCTTGACAATAACCATCCCTTACATTCATCGTGCAATGAGGAGTGTGGCACGATGTTTATTGTCTGTTACAAATGACGACATATCCCGCATACTCTGTTGAATTATACAACTGACCTGTTATAGTTTGACACTGAACCGGAGACTAAACCTTCCTAACTATAAGCCCAAATACCTTTATAATCAGGCTTATATGAAGAAAAAATACACCACTAGTATAAAAACGTTGAAGTAATTTGTCTCGCTTTCGAATAGCATTTCTTCAAAAGACTTACGGTGCCTTCATCCTCTGTATCCTCTTTATTTTCTAGCTTGCCATGAAATCTGATTTACTTTATAAAGCGATCAGTTTTAATTGTCAACCTGATAAATACAGTTGCTGCAATGTCGCATTGAGATGCAAGCAGTGTGAGATAAATTACACAGGTGGTTTGCACACGAAACGGGACAATTTTTGCTATATAATGATTGAACAAAAAATATTTGGTGTAAACCTGGTTGCTGAAAAATTCTGGGCGCTATTATTGGCCAACAAACGTCACGAAACAAGATTGCTTTCGTGTTTTGGTTCTCGCAATCCTGCAATCATATTGCCGCGCCATATTGCCTGCATTCAAACAACGTGCCCATCACCGCGCGCACAGGGACATACATGCGCGCCGTCTAGTGTTGCGCAGAGACGATTATGATAGCACGAGAACCCAGCTGGCCCCGGCTGATGTGCACCACGCGCTTGGGACTCCTCTTGAAGAAGTAGAAGAAGGCAGACATCTTTGGTGTTCTGCTGTAATGTTCTACGACCACAGTCCCTTTGAGTTGTGGGCACAAGTTCACCCTTTAATAAATAAGTTTTATTACACCCCGAGTCCTTCAAAATTGTTACATTTCTGGGGGACGTGCTGGGTAATGAATCAAAGCCCTACGATTGCAAGACAGCGTAGCCCCGACCACGAGCGAGTTGATCCTGTGGAGCTGACACCTGTGCATCAGAGGACCAGTCGCCGTCTTCGAGGTGATTCACCAGAATTCAGTCCACTCCACTTCACACCAAGAGGAACTCAGTCAATGGACGCCACCACCATGACAAGTCATTTAACACCGGCCCAAGTGGTGATAAATCAGCCTCACCAGCCACCAGTATTTCATGGCGACTCGTATGAAGACGTAGAAGATTGGCTGAACCTCTTTGAGAAAGTGGCAAGTTTGAATGGTTGGGACGAGAGAGAGAGAAGCTCCGCCGCGTATACTTTGCTTTGGATGACTTCGCAAAGACGTGGTATGAGAACCATGAAACCTCCTTTACGACCTGGGATGAATTTCGGCGACAAGCTCTGGCGACTTATGCCAGCGCAAATCGCAAAGAAAAGGCGCAAGCTGCACTCGAATCGAGAAACCAACTCACCAACGAAAGTGTCGCAATGTATATCGAGGACATGATCCGCCTGTTCAAGCGCGAAGATTCCCATATGACTGAAGATAAGAAGCTACGCCACCTCATGCGTGGGGTGAAGCAAGAGCTATTCGCTGTTCTCGTCCGCAACCCACCACGAACAGTTGCGGAGTTTCATACGGAAGCGACAGCCATCGGGAAAACGCTAGAACAGTGGTCTCGACAGTACAATCGACACATAAACTACGCACCTGCCAATGTGTTCTCTGGAGGCCAGCGAAGTGACATGGACGCCCTGCGAGAACTAATCAGGTCGGTGATCAGGGAAGAGCTCAGCAAGTTGCAAGCACCTCACGCTACAGCAACACTGTCTGTCGTCGACATTGTACGAGATGAACTGAGGCAGATAATACGTGAGCCGGAGCGTGCGCCACAGCTGATTCAACGCAACCCAACGTACTCTGAAATACTCAGACAACCCGCGGCGCACACCAGTGCAGCAGTTGCGATGGCCTCTCTTTGCCCACAGACGGTACGCAGCGCACCACGTCCACTGGAACTGACGGCTACCTACCTGCCACGAGCCCGTAGTGTAGCTCGCTACGTAGAGCAAAGGCCCCGGAGAAGTGACATCTGGCGTGACCATGAGCACAGGCCTTTGTGTTTCCATTGCCGGGAAGCAGGTAAGCTGTATAGGTTCTGCCCTTACCGACAGGCAGGATTAAGGTGCTTTCCGTTGTACGCACCATGCCCTCGAGCCCTCGAAACGGTGAACGGCCAACGGAGATCGAAGAGCACTTGTCCACGCGCCAGAGCCCACTCACTCTACGCCAAAATCAGCCAAGATCGCTGTCGCCAAGGCGTTTACGATCACCCAGCCCACGTGCTTCTTCGGCATGGTCTGGGCACCGTTTTACAAGTCCACACCTGGAAATCTGAAGCAAGTGACCTGTTGAGGTGAGGCCGCTGATAACTGCAGTTGCGAAGATCCTCCATCACGGTTTCAAGGTGGCGATGCTATGTTTACAGAGGATAAGCGCAGCAGTGCGAATATTACTTCAGATTTGCGGTTGAAAATAGACGGAGACGAGCTAAATGCTTTAGTTGACACCAGCGCTGATTATTGGGTAATGAGTCACAAATTGGTAAAGAAACTGAAAAAGGTTGTGACGAAATGGAGTGGGGCACAGATACGCATGGCAGGTAGCCACACTATTACGCCGCTTGGCAGATGCACCTTAAGGCTCGAAATAAGAGGCTTTACTTACGTTGCTGACTTCATCGTACTGCCGGACTGTTCAAGGGAGCTTGTACTAGGAATGAATTTTCTGCAATTCATTAGAGCCATAATTATTCTGCGCAGATCCAGTGTAACGTTTTCGACTGAACAAGCTATGTCGGTGGAGGAATCGGATAAGCGACGTCTTACTGCTCTGCGTGTTGTTGATGATGACGTCACAGTGCCACCAGGCTTTATTGTAATGGTGCTTGTTGAAAATAAGGCATCATGTGACCACGAAGGAATAGCGGATGAAAACGTAGGGCTCTTTTTAAACAAATAAATTTGCATGGCGAGGGGTGTTGTTCACTTAAGGAATGGCCGCTCAGTTGTCCTCCTTACGAATTTTGGGAATGATTGTCAGCACATCGCGCAAGGTATGGCTATCGCCTATTTCCACGAGTTCCGCATGGCGACTAAACTATGCAGTTTAGCGACAACGCCAACCACTCCACAAGAGACCTGCAACGTCGACGCATCAGTTAACGTTAACCATAGGCTCCCAGAATATCAAAGAAATGATTGTTCGCCCTTATAAAAAAAAATTCGCCCTGCTTTTCAACGTCCTGTAAGGTGTGACGCACGGCTATTGCAAAGCACAGGATTATAACAGAAGAAGCCACGAGACCGATTTACCAACACCCATATCGAGTATCGCAAATGGAAAGAGACGTCATCAAGAAACAAGTGGAGGAGATGCTTTCAGATGACGTGATCCAGCCTTTCAGCAGTCCTTGGGTGTCTCCCGTAGTGCTTGTTAAAAATAAAGATAACAGCCTTCGATTCTGCGTCGACTATCGGAAACTGAACAGCGTAACTAAACGGGATGTATACCATTTGCCGCGTATCGATGATACACTCGATCGACTACGGAGTGCGAAATACTTCTCTTCCCTTGATCTCAAGAGCGGATATTGGCAAATTGAGGTAGATGAGCGCGACCGTGAAAAGACGGCATTCATAACCCCAGACGGCCTCTACGAATTTAACGTGCTTCTATTCGGCCTGTGCACAGCGCCAGCGACGTTTCAGAGAATGATGGACGCTGTCCTCGCGGGACTGAAATGGCAGTCCTGCTTGGTGTACTTGGATGACGTTGTCGTATTTCCCGCTACATTCCACCAACATCTAGAGCGACTCCGCACAGTATTAGAAGCCATTCGTTCAGCAGACTTGACCATCAAGCCAGAAAAATGCCACTTCGGTGTTGAAGAGCTTCGATTCTTCGGACACGTCGTCAGCTCCGAAGGCGTTCGGCCAGATCCCGAAAAGACAGCTGCCATCGCGAAGTTCCCGACACCCAAAGGCAAGAAGTCAGTACGTCGCTTCCTGGGTTTATGCGCGTACTATCGGCGATTTGTGGAAAATTTTTCGAACATCGCTGAACTACTTAGTAATCTAACAAAAGACGAGGTGCCCTTTATGTGGGAAAGTGAACAACGGGAAGCATTTGATGAGTTAAGAACACGCCTGCAAGCCTCTCCAATCCTCGCCCACTTTGATGAGACTGCCGAAACTGAAGTTCACACTGATGTGAGTAACGTCGGCCTCGGAGCCATTCTAGTTCAGCGGCAAAACGGCCAAGAAAAAGTGCTGGCGTATGCCAGCCGCAAGCTTTCGAAAGCTGAGAAAAATTACTCTGCAACAGAAAAAGTGTCTCGCGGTCATCTAGGCCATAAGTAAATTTCGGCCGTACCTCTACGGTTGACCATTCCGAGCAGTCAGTGACCATCATTGCCTGTGTTGGCTGGCGAATCTTAAGGATCCCTCTGGCCGACTAGCAAGATGGCGCCTTACGCTACACGAGTACGATGTTACTGTGGTATATAAATCTGGGAAAAAGTACAGCGATGCCGACTGCCTGTCACGCACACCAGCGGAGATGAGTGAGCCGGAGGAAGAAAACTTCCCGTTTCTAGGCGTCGTCCAGGCATCAGAAAGCGCTCAAAAACAACAAAATGACCCCGATTTGCTGCCGCTTATACAGCGCCTCCAAGGACTCAGCGTTAAAGTCCCGCGAACTTTATCCAGAGGGCTCCCTTCGTTCTGTCTTCGAGAAGGGGTCCTTTACAAGAGGAACTTCAAGCCTCATGGTGACAAGTTTTTACTCGTTGTACCTGCACCTTTACGAAACGAGATTCTGCACGCATGTCATGATGAGCCAACATCTGGACACATGGGTGTCAGCCGTACATTCGCCGGAATTCATCTAAAATACTACTGGCCAAATCTGTTATCATCAGTTCAGCGCTATGTGAAAACTTACCGTGAGTGTCAAAGACGCAAAACTTCATCCGTGAAACCTGCAGGCCTCCTCCAGCCAATAGAACCGCCGCATGCCCCATTCCAACAAGTCGGTATGGATCTCCTAGGCCCGTTTTCGACATCGACTGCACACAAGAAGTGGATAGTCGTAGCCACGGACTATCTCACTCGTTACGATGAGACTAACTCGCTGTACAGTGCAACAGCCCTTGAAGTTGCCAAGTTCTTCGTCAACAACATAGTCCTCCGACATGGTGCACCCAGCGTCGTAATTACAGATCGTGGCCCAGCTTTTACTGCAGACCTAATGAAATGTCTGATGCGAATGAGCCCTACAGACCAGAGAAGAACTACAGCATACCATCCTCAAAGAAATGGCCTAACGGAGAACCTGAACAGAACTCTGACTGATATGCTTTCAATGTGTGTCGATGTCGAACATAAGCTGTGGCATGAAATATTGCCCTACATCACGTTCGTATATAATACAGCCGTTCAAGAAACAACGCGAGTGACACCATTTGAACTTGTATTCGGCCGAACAGTCACCACTCCACTGGAATGCCATGTTACCACTGAATGATGAAAGCAGCAATCCACCTGGCCTAGACGACTTCCTGCAGAGAGCCGAGGAAGCACGAGAGATGGCGAGATACAGAATACACCGCCAACAGCGTATGGATTCCTATTGGTACAATCAGCGTCGTACCGAAGCGCCTTTTCAACCAGGTGACAAAGTATGGATATGGACCCCAGTGCGTCACCATGGACTTTCTGAAAAACTTCTTAGCCGCTACTTCGGGCCTTACGAAGTACTCCATCGTGTAAGCGATGTAACGTACCAAGTCATATCCGCTATACACGGGAGCTCAAAACGCCGCAACCCTACAGAGGTTGTACATGTAGTCCGGATGAAGCCTTACTATGAGAGATCATCGGAAAACCAGTGACGCCTATTACGAATTTATTTATTGCCTGACGCATCAGGACGATGCGTATGAGGAGGGGGATTATGCCGCGACATATTGCCTGCATTCAAACAACGCGCCCATCACCGCGCGCACGGATGGATGGATGGATGTATATGGCTGTACCCTTTAGATCGTGCCATGGCTAGCGCCACCAAGCCGTAATACTTTATGAAACAAAAACTAGATTTATTTTTTCCCCTTAAATAGTGAGGTTGAGGATTCGTAATTTGCAGTGAAGGGTTTAATTTTCACTCATGCCTTGACTTTAGCCACCAATCAGATAACCTCCACCTAGTTAATTCTACCTACTTAAAGTCTATTTCGCCCTTACTGTCCCTAAACCCCAGTGCTTTGAAAATCTCTGCGCCATCATCCTGAACTATAGGGTGAAGCCCTTTACAGAACATTATCAAGTGTTCCGCAGTTTCTTTTTCCTCTCCACACGCACTGCATACCGTGTCTACCCCTTCGTATTTGGCCCGATATGTCTTAGTTCGCAATACTCCCGTCCTGGCCTCAAACAGTAGAGAACTACCCCGAGTATTATCATAGATCCTTTCCTTGGCGATTTCCTGCTTAATAGTACGATAGATCTCTAGTGCGGACTTCTTAATCATGCCAATTCTCCACATATCGGCCACAGGTGCATACATGCGCGCCGTCTAGTGTTGCGCAGAGACAATGATAATAGCACGAGAACCCAGCTGGCTCCAGCTGATGTGCGCCACGTGCTTGGGACTCCTCTTGAAGAAGTAGAAGAAGGCAGACATCTTTGATGTTCTGCTGTAACGTTCTACGACCATAGTCCCTTTGAGTTGTGGGCACAAGTTCGCCCTTTAATAAATACGTTTTATTACACCCCGAGTCCTTCAACATCGTTACAATATGATGCTTAGCCAGGTAGATATAAATTGACAACCAGCTAAACATGTATAGCTAAGGACGTTTGAAAAAAGAAGTTTATATACGTCTAACTAGAGCCTCTAGCTTAGCAGCTACCCAATCGCCCACAAGTTTCCACGGGTGCGACAATAAGCAATGAGAAAACACCGAAACCAGCTCATCCACAATGAAAATACCGTATACAGAACTATAAAACCAGCAGTTGGCGGGAAGTATGAGAAAAACTCTTGTGGTTCTAGGTTCACCCGAATTTTTTACCGCTCAACTTTCAATCAAGTAGCACTCAAACGGCATGGCATTGCGTAAGGCCATGCCAGCATCTGGATGTCTTCCGAACAAAAAATAACAATAAAACACCTACTAAAGTGATCTCTATTGATCTTTTGTACTCTTTAGGACGAAGGAATGCCCCGAAAGTGCGTTTCTTCACAGGATCACGTGTACTTCATTCAGGAATGCTTTTGTTTCATGAGAAATCTTTCATCTCTATAGCTTTCTTTCACGCTTTTTTGTCGTTGCGCGAGTGTTCCGTCATTCAATCAGTGACACCGTTTGGTATAATTACGTAAAGAATGCATTTGTAGATACCACACGTCTTGGAAAGGCATCAACTCTACTTTCAAGTCAATCGCATCATGGTCCCTGTATTCACTGAAATAAAAATGTTTTGGTCGATCAATGGTGTCTGTTTTTTGCTGAGGGGTTCTAGCTGTCCTAATGTAAAAAAGTAGACAGTCTAATCACGTAGCGTACTCTAGTTCTTTATGTCCTGCAGAGTAAAAAAACTAAAAGAAAAAAAGTGGTTAGGCAAAAACAAAAATAAACAACTAGAGAAAAAATGAGCCAGTTTCACGCTAGTGGTGCCAAGTGTGAAAGTGCGGAGATGAATGACCATCTTTTTTTTCTGAATTTATATCATCGTGTCTTCAGCTCTTTTTTTCTCTCTTCTTTCTTTTCGAGCTTTTTCTTGCGGCACTTCATTTGTGTTTTATCTTTCTTTCTTATTTTCTCTCTTTTTCTTTCTCTTCATCAATTTCTGCCTCTTCCCACCCTTTTTCGCTTTTCCCTATATATCGCCTAATCTGTTACATCCTCTCTCATCTCCTTTTCTCTATGGATATATTATCGTCACCGTCTCCTTTATTTTGGTTTATTTCTGTTTCTTCCTCTATCTATCTTTGATTGCGTCCGTCTATTCCTCTCCATATATATGATATGGTTTACTCTTGCTTATTTTTTCTATTCTCCTCCCCACATCTTTTTGCCTGACCCTCACTTCCCTTTCAAAGCCCCTTGCTTTGAAATACAAGGTTTGGCTGGTGTATGCTCTCAGAGCTAGCTTGCCCAAATACATGAGTCGTTACGACGCCCGCGTCCGGATCCTGGGTACGCGAGTTTGAATTTTGCCTCGGAAAAGTAAGTTTTTCTAAAAATTGTTTTGTTGCTATTTCTCTTTGTACTCACTCTTTCTTCCCTGTGATGGTCATTCGATCTCACGCTGGACAAACCGATGCATGTGCCCTGGGAGCGAAACAGAAAATTAAGAAGATGAAGCAGCTGAAAGAGCATGTGCTGGATCTTGGTGATGATTATTTTTATTCATCCATACCGGACCAACGGTGAGCCTATGTTTGCTAGTAGGAGCTCAGATTGCCGTTGACCTTTCAGAGGCACAGATTTGTTTCCGTGTTTTCGCATAAGTATCCGCCTTGGTTTCGGGTCCACCAGTTCGGTATTCTGCTTTGACGTCGGAGAACCTATAACATGTCACTGGAGTCAACTCCTTGCGTTCTGCTTTTCAAATAGTGATGCATGGTGCACGGTTTGCCAGCTCAGCGTTCTATATCATGAAGAGGGGAGCCCCTGTGTGCTTTACCCATATTTCAACGGTCCGCGTGGAAACGTTGGATGTCTTACAGGGCCAGGAATAACGAGAAAGATGGCGCAGACAAGGAAACCTTTCTGAAGATCCAGTGAGTGGCTATAAAAAGCAATTTTTGAGAGTAGGGTACTCTGTTTTAAATGGGCGTGTTGTGAGCGCACTTTATACCGCCTCTATCAGTACTAAACGACAATCTGCTGTGCCTCACACTCTTCAGTTAATCTGCAAAAGAGCTGAGAGTGCAATAGCAAGTTTTCTTCCTGAACTCATCCTTCATTTCAGCGCATACTCTTTTTTACTACCTTTTGTTGTAGTTTTTCTTCACAGCGACAGCGTCAGAGGAACGGAAAGTGGATAGCCCCTCCCACAGAAAACGCCTCTCTTTCTTTGCTGCCAACAGATCATGGCAGCTCTTACGTGAAACAGCGCTTAACTGTCGCCGCAGCTTCAATTCACACAAATACTGCTAACACAATATCTTGCCCAGAAGAGAGCTTTTACCAAACCTTTTATAATTATTCATTTCTTTCTTTTTTTCTAGTAATTTTTTCTGTAAAGCGCTGTCTGTTTTCTTATTACATAATCAAGCAACTGGTAAAAAATGGCTCGACAAAGATTTCTCCTAATTAAAGAAAGTAAAACTTAAATTAGTATAGTTAGACTGCACCTAAAATATAATATATACTGAATACAAAAAGTATCAGTTAGGTCAGAAACCGCCAAGGTTTACTCATTTCTTCTATATTTTAAATTCCTTAGCAATCTTCTGCGAGTTAGAATCTATCTATCTATCTATCTATCTATCTATCTATCTATCTATCTATCTATTCATCTATCTATCTATCTATCTAGTTTAGCCGCCCACAACTAATGTCCTCTTGGTCGTATAGTTAATGGGATGTATGCCAAAGTTGGTATGGCATTACATGACTTCATAATATCAACAATGAAAGGTAATATCACGACAAACATGACGTACTTGGCATGAACGGCACGATTTACATGCCATGCCCTTGGTGCCCTAGCGAGAAATCTCGTATGACATGTATGACGGATATTCAATAAGTACACATATGGCCACATATGACACATGTGTTCTCGATGATAATACGAGATTGTTGGATATGTGACGGGTCATGAGATTTTTCGATAGAGGACTCTTGCGGGCATGTCGTTAGCTTGATATATGCATAAATTGGTAAGGAGTGAAAAGTCTGTGCGACGAACAGAAATGTCGGGTCCTAACGAGCCAATCATGACACGCCTGTCATGTACCACACCATTTACACCACATGGTCTTGATGCACACGCGGCATTTCACTAAATAGACGTACACCGAAAGTGGTATGATGAGACAATTTTTTATGTAAAAAGTCTGCCCCAAGGCATATTAATTTCTTATTCATTATGCCTGTGCGACTAACATAACTGGTGGCAACATGAAAATTACGACATGCATCTCTTGTGTGGCATGACATACATGGCATGCTAATGGTGCATTGCGGCTTTATAGCTAGCCTGACATGTACCAGGTTTGGTATAGGCTGACATGAATGTACAACTGACAAATTTGAAGAGGTAATATTGAAATATTGACATTAATGGCGTGTACAGCACGCCTTGCATGCCAGCCTCATGGGGCTCTGGAGGCCGGTTCGGTACCTTGATACACACGAAAATTGGTACTACTTTACGTGAGTGCATAAAAAAGTAAATTATGTGTGACAACGTGACAAATATGACGCACGTTACATGTGGAGCATGATATACATATTATGCTCACGGTGTCCTCACGGCCACTTCGATAGTTTGATATACACCAAATTTGATATTGCGTGGCGTGACTGTAAGGCGAACATGAATGGCAGGTGGGAACACCCGGCATAGATTTAATGTACCGCATACCAAAAATAGGCATAGTATGATGTTACTGAATTAAGAACATTGATGACACATCCCAAGATGCAAATCATCACATACATGTGATGTACGGCATGATTTGTGCCTTGCTGGCTGCTTCGCATTTGTTTGATTCCCACATTGAGTGGGGTCTGCCGGTGCTAAAGCGCTTTTATTCAATACAAGGTGCACAAGATCTTACTTTACAGAAGTGCTATACAAAATACACGCCACAAAATGCTTGCCGCTTTCAAGGTACCATAGTTTAATTCTAGTGTTATAATGAAGCCCTCTCATGGAAGCACATATTTTTTGGGAGAATATACAAAGCTCTATACAAAGACGGGTTAAATAAATGCATCAGGCAAAACAGAAAGGGCAAACGTTAATCCAAACAAAATGAAACGAAACAGAAATAGGAAAACTGAACAAGAACGCGAGTTTGACACCTGCTGCCTGAGACAAGGCGTCAGGTGGCTTCGCAAAAAAACTGAGTTAAGTCAGGAGCAAACGTATTTTTAGGACAGCACGATGTCATGAAAATAGAAATGCGGTGAAAAAACAGAGACTTTAGAGAGGCTGTGGTGTCACGAAATCGAAAGAGCTAACTGAATCACTTGGACCCGAAATCAGATTTCTTCGACGCGATAAAAGCAAAAAGAAAAGAAGCGGGAAAAGCAGGTTACGCAACTTGAGAATAAAAGTGGCGTGTACTGGCCTTGAGAAATACGCAGAATGAGAGATGATCTAGGTTTTGTTTGCGAGTAAAGGATTGACGTTGAGAATCAGAATGCTAGTATAAGGCTTCTGGTAGATCAAAACAAAGAAACAGTGGCCACAAGAAAATGAAACCACAGAAAAAGAGCACACTAGTCATTAAAAGGTATCTAAGCAAATCAATCAGCAGGAAGCGGCATTTTTCGAGCCTTCGTACTTCTTTCTAGGTCTCAAAATCTAGTTTTAACAATCGTCAACCACCTCCAGGCAGCCCATATCTTATTATTTTTTTTCTTTTTTAAGTGTCTGGGGAGAAGCCGGTGTATATTGCTTGGTGCCTGACCCTTTCACAAGTACGTCTTACAATACTAGGACTGCAGAAGAAATCAAATTTGCTTTGGCCAGCACAAAAACAGCTGAGCCTGCTCCGGTTGCACAAAATTTACGGTAACCACGTGCACATATGCACCGATGATTCAACCACAGTGTCTAGTTCTAGTGATGCGGTGGTGATATTAGCTTGAGGAATAACCATGTGAATCAAACTGTCACATGTAACTAGGTCTATGGCAGCAGAACTTGCAGCGCTGCATGGTCCCTATAGTAAATCACATCCCATAGACCAAGTAAATGCGCTGTGTTTTCAAGCTGGAAACTGGCCTTAAAGTGCATTTGTCAAGCTTAATCAACACTTGAGAGAAACATATCACGAGGTCTATTTTCAGTGGCTACCTAGTCAGTGTAAGATCAGTGGCAATATTTCTGCATACAACGTGGCTCACACATCCCACCAAGAAGAGCACGCCTTTCCAATTCCTCTGTCAAGGACAACCGCTGCAAGGCACCTTGGTCACCTAGCACGTAGTTTGTGCATGAGTAGTGAAACGTTCCAAGCATAAGATATGAAATACTCCACCACCTAAACCCTCAACAGAAGCATCAAACTCTATCCGGACGTTGTCGACGTGACGCTTCGCTTTTTCGTAGACTTTGGTTGGGGGTCACCTCCACAAAAGCATATATACAACCCTCACTGGAGAGACCAACAGTGCGGAATGCGAAGGCTCCGGCATTGAAGGAGACAGCGACCATCTGCTATGCCGTTGCCTTCGATTTGCCTCTGGGCGATAAAAACTTTCTGACGCGTGTCAACAATTGGACGATCGACAACTACCTCTACAGATGCTGCTGGAGCACCGTTCTCGTCTTTCGTCGGCTCACAAGGCAGTGAAAGCCCTGTTGCGCTTTTTGAGGAGTACGGGTCGATGTAAATGCCTTTGACTTTTGCATAGTGCGCACCACTGCACACGCGTAAGCCCATGTAATGACAATTGTGTTCTCTTTTTTTCTTCGCTTTTCTTTCTCTCTCTCTCTCTCTCTCTTTGTGTTCTTTATACTCCCCTTTCACATTCCTCCCGCGCACGCTGGCCAACCGGGCGGGGCCCTGGCTAACAAACCTTCCTTCCTTCCTTCTTTTTTAAGCAATAATGTGAACGCATCGGTCGGCTCTATGATGCATCTTAACATCTTGCCGGGCGCATAAAAGCCATATCTTTACAAATCTTTTCTTTGCTATCTATCCCAAATTACCTGTTTGAGTATCCATATCATTCATTGCGTTCACACGAGATGTATTGGTATCTAAAGAACTACAAATTGTTCTTTTTTAGTTAAATAAAATATATCAAATCTCGTGAAACATGCACAAAATACGTAGCAGCAGACTTGTACACGTTGCAAGAAGGTAACTAAGCAATTTATATCACAATTACTTCCTCTACGATGAACTTGATGACAGCCGTCGATTTCCGCCCTAGAAAAGTAGCAGCCATTGAAGGAATGTAAGAATTTGCTATTGCCTTAGTGTACATCAATTTTGTTTTTTGCCGTAACACACTATCACAAGTTTACTCAAACTACAAGAAACTACTAAGGCTTGCGTTGCCTCCTATATTTCGCGTGTATTCAATGAAATTTGAGTTTTTAGTGCACGCTAGTCTGAATCCGGGCAAACGGAGCATTACGTCAGCACATTGATGCATAGAAGAGCAGCGATGAATGCGTTCGGCGTGAGCGAATTGCAGCCATTGCGCGCTAGCCTAAAAAATTGCGAGAAAGAAATGAATACTTTTGAGCGCTACCTTCCTTTTTATTCAATATTTGGTTTTATAGAGCGCCATAAAGGGCGGTACACAAACAGAACGTTTGCCGGTGCACAATCACTTCCTGTCGAATTTCGTATTTCAGTGTGTTGCTGTTTACTTGATTTTTTTTTTGGGGGGGGGGGGGGGCTAGTTTTTGTTATACTCGCGCTGCCCTGATTGCCGTCGTAAAAACGCTTGCTCCCTCAAGAGCCACTGCAAGCGTATGCTCGTTGTGCCGCTACTATATCTCCGAAAAAAAAAAACAAATTTTGTTTTCTCTGTGCTTCTGAAGAAAATCTAAATAGTGGATCTCAATTTCGATTTCGTTCCGTTTCGCGTATGTTTGTTCGTTTCATCGTTGTCTGATCCTTGCTATTGCTGCTAGTGAAAGCGAAAGGAGCACGAAGACATGTCAGCTCATGAACACTCGGTTTTAATTACGAACTACTTAATTAGCATGCAAATTATCAGGCAGCTGCTGCCAGTGCCATATACGTGATTCAAAGTGCCTCCCTCCTCCTCTCACCTTTCTTCGTCTTCCATCTTTTAAGCTCCACGTCCTTTGTTTTTTTTTCTCGCGAATATTTCTATAAAACTTCATGCCGTCTGCGGTCTCCCTTCATTGTGCCATGGATTGTGTAATCATCAGAGCCTAATACAGTGAGTGGACATCTTATAGGGTTTTCACTTCGGCGAGTTAAACTATTAATCTAATAGGAACAGTTCACATAAAATTTTCAAGACAGAAGTGTGTAAAGTGAGACTTCGTTTATGAAAAATGCAAGAGGTTGACCTGGTGATCTTACGTCACGCTGCAAACGTATATATAAGGTTCACATTGTATTTTGTAAGACCTACATTTTTCATCGATCGTTCATACTTTATTCACCAGTAGATTATAAATCCCCACCTGAAGGCATCGCAACAGTTACTAAAACCCCACTTTTTGTCAAACTTCAATAATATTGTGCAAACAAAACAACTCAAGCTTCCATTATATGCTATTTCAATCCTAATTAGAAACCCTATTATGTATAATCAGAAGTTTTTGTTTCGTACATATTTGATTTTCTTGATGTATTCATTTTCTCATGTATTTGACAGTATAAGTACTCTCCTCAATAATGATGTATATCTCTGACGGCAAATGAATATAAAAACATGTGAAAAATTGATATCAACGTCTATAGCGCTGGCAACGACTGTCAGAGAACTTCAGACGTTTCACTTACTCCCTAGGTTGCAAAAAAAAAACACAGAGATAGAGACACATATTCCACACATGTATAGGCTAACGACGAACTCGGGCACTCAGACACAAACACACGCGCGAAAAGACGACGGGCACGGAGTCAGTTCACCCCACTAGCAGTGTTGGTTGCAAACCGACACTTTTCGTCTCGGTTGAGACGACACGCAGAAGGCTTAGCGTCTGCTCTTTCTTGAGCCCTGGATTGTCACCGCCAAAAAAATGAAAGAAAAGAAAGATTGGACAGTCAGCCGACAACTCAATCTCGTTTTGAAATACACATCTTCAAGCGTGGACGTTCAAGGCAATCACACAGCCACGTGGCCATTCGCCTGTACAGTCGGCGTCGCATGATCGCACCAGTGATACCCACTGAAGCAGTAGGGAGCGGAGAAGTTTACGATCGTTGTAAGGCGGGCCAATTCCACCAATGCCGGCATGCCGAGACGATGACGGCAACCAAGATTCCGTTGGGGTGTCGACAATGCGCAGGGAGGTAGGGACGTAACCTGACTATCACAACACGTAGTCTTTCGGTTTACCTCTCACAAATTCCCTTATGTTTCAGAATACTAGCTCCAAAGCTTAAAGCTTTAAAGCTTGTGCAATAGCTGGCTTTGCGGCATTTGCTTAGTAGACCGCTAATTACCCAAATACAATATAAACCACTACATAAAAACTTCAATAGCCCTAGTCCTATCGGGAAAATGGTGTCATGCTATGCTTGGCATGTGTGTGCCTAATGTAATGTAATGTAATCTATCTATCTATCTATCTATCTATCTATCTATCTATCTATCTATCTATCTATCTATCTATCTATCTATCTATCTATCTATCTATCTATCTATCTATCTATCTATCTATCTATCTATCTATCCATCTATCTATCCATCTATCTATCCATCTATCTATCCATCTATCTATCTATCTATCTATCTATCTATCTATCTATCTATCTATCTATCTATCTATCTATCTATCTATCTATCTATCTATCTATCTATCTACTTTCTTTCTTTTCTTCCTTCTTTACTTCTTTCTTTTCTCCTTTCGTTCTATTTCTTTCTTTCCTTCTTTCTTCTTTTTTCCTTTCTTTCCTTATTTCTGGGACACCTACTTATTCCTCTTAGTTTGTAGAGAGCACTCTTAGCAACGGCCGCCCATTACATCGGCAGTCATAGTCATAATACCAACAAACTCCTGAGCGGAAAGAAGGAGGGGGTTTGATAAGTCGTGGCGTTTCACTGCGTAGGCACTCCACAGAACACCACACGACATTTTACGTTAGCGTGTACCCGGCGAAACAAGATAAGGTGGCATAACATATTTATTCGCAAATCTCAAACGCTCTCACCTCATCGCGTAAATCTTCATGTCTGTAAGCCTCTGGTCTTATCGGAGAGGCAGAAAAGCCATAAACTTATTCTACCGCGCAACTTGCATACGCCTACGCTACGAAGTTCATTAGAACCCACTCGCCTCGCCGCTGATCCGAGGCATAGCATTACCACTGTGGGAGTTCCAGTTCGGCACATAAAAATGCAAGACACGTAGTAAATCTGACAATATAAGACACAAAGGATCACCAATCAAGCCACCAACTATAGCAGCTATTGAACTGAATTGCTGTCATACCAATCTTGAGTTGAGAACAATAAGTTGGTGAGAACAAAAAAAAAACATTGTTGATAAAGACATGCATCAAAGCAGCCACCAGAAAATTAAAGAAAGTCGCCAAGAACTCAAAACAGTTTGCCTTTTTTTTTTTCATCGCAAGTCGTAAAGGATGACTGCGAATGCCGATGCGTCATTTTCTAAACATTCTTGGTTAGCATGATCTGTTCGATGCTGTAGAACTGTGTAGGGTAGCAGTATTATTTTTCTTTATGAGTTTGTTTGTGTTTTTGTAGGCGTGCTGGAAGGAGAGCATTTACATGGTATTGTCATATCAATCATAAAGTGAAAAAAGTTCTAAAAGAAAAACTTCAAAACGTGGTATAAAACGTGCGATACGCGATGCGACGAGAAAGCATTCGCGTATAGTTAGCGTTAAAGAAGACAGAGGTGTGGTTTAGCGAACCAATAGCGATAGTGGATATATATACTAATGTAGTAGAGATTGAAAAAAACGTAAGATAAAGTGTCGTATGAAATGATGCAGTATGCAGATAGTCTACCGTCCAGCTCAGACCTCAAATTAGTGTTAAGGAAAGGCAGATTTTGTCGTAGCAAATAAATTATTGCAAACGCCTTATGAAGCTTGCAGTCATAAGGTCGTGTCTCTTGGCTCAAGAAATGGTTAACTGAAGAGAAGCTTGACAGGCTTCTTTTAGTGTGAGTAAGCCGTCTCCACCGGTAACAAGAGTTCTCAGTCAAAAACTTTCCTAGCAGTACCTTGACACTATAGTGGCATATTTACGAAGGTAGCAGCGAATCTATAGCTCGAAGCGCAATTGTGCAAGGCCGCAAGCAACACCAGAAGGAGTGCTCTGACTCGCGAGGAGCTACCCTCCGAGCTACTTTTCCTTCCTCGCTTGAAGGAAGTTGGTTTGATAAGAACATGACAAATAACTAGCCTTACGGGATTTTGGCAAGAACATATAACTTGACTAGTGTGTTGGGTCTTTTTACGTGACTTGAATAGTGTTACGTGATTTTGTTAGGAAGATGCCGCGTGATTAGTGGTGCGTTATTTAACATAACTGGACTACAGTTTTACATGATTTTTGCGTAACTCATTTCCTCTTGCTCTTATTTCTTTTTAACTCACTATTTCTCGCCTACTCGTTCTATCTTTTTATCTTTTTATCTTTTTCTTGCTCCATTTCTTTCTGTCTTTTTCCGAACTTTCTTTTTCTTTCTATTCACTTTTGTGTCTTTCTTTCTTGCACTGTATATTCGTTATTTATGCCATACATGGTATCGGATCTCACGCAGGAGAAATACCCGAAGCAGGAGAACCAGCACAAGTTGCTCGTGTTCAGGCAGATAAAGGAGACGATTACTAGAGTGCTCGCTGGCATGGTTATTGCAACACAAGTCCAACTACGGCCAGCTGCAACAGATCTGCTGGTAATGTAGAAGCGGGTATGTTACAGTAGAATCAAGAATACCAAAAGAGCAAACTGCATTCATGTACAAAATCTTGTGGAATACGTTCACATTTATCGCACTGTTAGCAATAATTGCTGGTGTTTTGCACGCCAAAACCTTGATATGATATTGGCGCACAATGCAGTGAAGGGCTGGGAAAATTTCGAGTGTCTTAAGTTCCTTAACGTCCACCTATATCACAGTACACGGTTCTCTAGCCCTTCGCCTCTATCAAACGCAATCGTTCCGGCTCGGATCAAACTCCACATCTATCTTTTCAGAGTTTAAGCACTACACCAATCGTACACCATCCCCCCCCCCGGTGCCCATGACTGACGAACAATTGCTTCATGTCAACATCGTGGCTATGATATTGACTATCCGACGAGATTGAACAAACTAATAGATTGATATGTGGGGTGTAACGTCCCAAAACCACCATATGATTATGAAAGATGTCATAGTGGAGGGCTCCGGAAATTTCGACCACCTGGGGTTCTTCAACGTGCACTCAAATCTGAGCACACGGTCCTACATTTCCACCTCCATTATTGAGCATACTATCACATTATCTACCTTTGGTCAAAAAGCGTCGACAGTTACTATTCGTAGTGACAAAGTGTAAGAATAATGTGAGAAATGACAACGTTTGGTGAAAAAGAATCGTTGCATGTTGCAAGCGTAATCATTTTTCATGCGTCATATGCCTGAGTCAACATTAGTGCCGGAAAAAAGAAACTCCGAAAGAATTTCGCGTTTAAAATTCTTCGTACCTGTTATTTTTCACACCATGTCATTCTTTTGTAGTCTTCAGCGATATTAAAAGTCAAAGAGAGGTAAAGTTCCAAAAATCAGCGTTCAACAAATGAATTTCGCTCACTGAAAATGAATTCTAGGCTTCCAAGAAACATCTTTCTGTTCACTTAAAAATAGTAAGAAGTGCACACCCCACGAATTTATTTTCTCGGATCTCGCTTCGACAAATTATCAGCTCTATTAAAAAAATATAAGCAACAATGAGTCAATTTCCCTTCTAAATGCGGGAAGTGGTTTTAAAAAGAACAGCGTTTCTCCGTCGAATCACTACTCCATAATTTTTTGCTCTTTTGTACAAAGGTAGAGCCAATACCACTGCACTGTCTATTTTGAGAGCTTCGATCACCGCTGCAGCCGTTCTATTTGTTTTTAAAGTAAAGGAGTAGAAAGTATTAAAAGCAAGCTCTGGCAGCCTGCTGTCCACACTATATTACAAACTTGTCCAAGTACCTTCAACAGCAGACTTTTTTTCCCTGTATGATAGACATGTGTATACAGTTATAACACAGCTTTTGTAACATCGTTATCATAGCTCTTGAGAGTAAGTAGCGAGCAACTTCTACTTGTAGTGAATAGAAAACGGCCCCTCATTGAGAAAGAATAAAGTTTTGAAGAATACTTGGCAAAAGCTGATCAAGCTGCATAATAGAAGTTGTTGCTTGTGACATTCGTACAAAAATAAGGAAAGAGAAAAAAATGCATCAGCGATTTGTGAGCAGTGAAAGATGCACAGAAGGAAAAGGGGCGAAAGTCGTCGATCTGATAAGTTGTTTTTTCTATTACAGGCGAAGAAATAACTTGATCTGTACTATTTTTCTCGCAACCTCCATCGCAGCTTCAAGCTCTTTATGAAATGGGTTTTCTGGGGAAAAAATGAGATCTGTTTCTGACACAAGGCCCAACTTTGTCGCTTGAAATCCCGATCATTGTTAAGAAATGAAAGGTAACGTGAAAATAGGAAAAACCGCATCTCTCTGTTACCACAACTGCCCCAAAGTTTTTCTTTTCTTTTTTATAGCAATAGCAGAATTAGGTAAATGTAAAGGTGTGGACGACCGCACAATGTTCTATTGAACAAAAATTGAGATAAAATATTACCTACGCAATAGTGTTCGATGAGCAAATATAAATTTTTCTTTTGTGCAAATCGGTTTCTGTAGATGAACGCCACAACAGCTGAATTCAACAGACCTGTGCAACTGTCTGCCGACTTTTTGTGCTCCCTCAAGTGTGCTTATGATTCTGTAAAACCCTACGTTTTTTTTCTCTCTACAGCCCATCTATCCCTACCTCCAGTGTCAAGTAGAAACCTGACATGCGCCTACTCAATCTGCCTGCCTCTCCTTGCTTTCATGCCCCGCTGCAGTGGTCTAGTGGCTAAGGTACTCGGCTGCTGACCCGCAGGTCGCGCAATCGAATCCCGGGCTGTGGTGGCTGCATTTCCGATGAAGGCGGAAATGCTGCAGGCCCGTGTGTTCAGATTTGGGCACACGGTAAAGAACCCCAGGTGGTCGAAATTTCCGGAGCCCTCCACTACGGCGTCTCTCATAATCATATGGTGGTTTTAGGACGTTAAACCCGACATATCTATCAATAAATATTTGCTTTCATCTCTCTGCCACAATAACTACTGCATACATTTCATCCTTCTATTAAAGTAGCCTTATCTAAGAGTATGTACGGCAGCAATTATTATTGTCTGTGACTACCGCCAGCTGTCAAAAAAACTTAAGTGTTAAAGAACAATCTTTCCTGTTCCCGTTTTTTTGTACGAAAAAATATTGAGATGCCATCAAAGAACATTTTTTTTCATTATTCGCTTCGTAGTACATCGTTACACCTCTAACTTAACTAACACACATACAAGTTGTGGTTTCACGAGCCCCGAATGTCTCGTGGCAACAATAGTCTACATTAATCAGCCATCATAAGACTTTGTAGTAGCTGACACGAATGGCCTCTGGACCTGAACTACTTCCGGGAAGCTGGACGTATAGCAAATCAAGCCCTTTTGATTCGATGATACCCCGCCGATTCTTTCATGGCCCATAACAATAACTGCCATGGGCTCCACGAAAAAAAAAAGACACAAAATAAAGGAATTGTCTAGAAGACTGATTTTATAAATGTTTGTTTGTCTGTCTAGAAGACTGAACTAGCAAAATGTGCTTACCAAAACTGACCACTGAACACGAGATGCATTAAGCACATAACACTCAAAATCATCTGTAAAATACACCATTGTGTGCAATTTTTTCCTTTCTGTGAGCGCTTTGAGTCACGTTCGCTTTATTGAATAAGCGATTTCCTGTGTATTTCTGCAAATATTTTGAAGCAACATTCTTTTTTTTTGGCACTGTAAATATATGTCAATTCCAGGGCTCAAGCACCCGACAGCAGGGAAAAAATAGCTCCTCATAAATTATTCAACTAGATGTAGGTGTTAAGTGTTATTTGTCCATGGTTGTTTTTGTGGTGAGAGGAGCTACCCCCCCCCCCCCCATACATCAATTTTGCGTCTCTCCCAATTCTGTTCCGCTTATCTCATCTAGTTGTTTTGTTCTTTAATAGTGCCTTTCGCTTACTTGAGCCTTTTTTTGTTTCATATCCGGAAATACCGCATACGGTGTAAATAAAGTGTCGACTCACAAATGATCAACTAATCTGAAAGGACCGACTGTACAAACTGAATCTAGAATTTTCAAACTATAAACTAATTATGCTATAAGAAACACAAAATTATTGGTCTAGTAAAGAAATGAAATGATTTTCATTAGAACGACCTTAATTTGACCACAATAAAAAGTTAGCTTTTGTCTGTTTTTTTAACTTTGCTACCTCCATATATATGCATACATTTGCTCAGCGGTGTCTGTTCAGTTCAACTTCACATTGAACATGAAAGATGCTAAACATATTACTCAATTTTCTCCTTTCGAGTGCTGCTGTAGCCGGCTGAATCACACGAGAAAGGTCTAGCCAGATAGATAATAAATACACTCAGAAAAACGTAAGTGATCCTATTTTATGGGCAAGGTTGACTCGCTAGTTCGTGCTTCTGAAACGCTTGCTTCTTGGCTAAACAAACCTGTGAGCAAAGCTCAAAGTGCATGTTTATGAGTACGAATCCTGGTGCATTCATTATTTTTCAACGCGATAGCGTTAAGGAACTCGTCCCGCTGAAATTCCAGTGTCAGCATCAGCATTGTTGATTTGAGTGAAAAATCACCATGTTGTGCGTGATGAAAGAATAAAAAAGGTGCAAAGAACAATAATATGCAATACATTATAAAAATGGAAGATAATAAATAAATAAATAAATAATTGGGAAATAAAAAATAAATGGAAAAAATAGAGGGAAAAAACAAACGGAAATAAAAATATAAGAGTGGAAACGGAACTGCGACTGCATGCGCGTCAGGGAGGTGTTTTATCACAAAACCACAATGCTACTTGAAACTACATAAAAAAATAAATTGCTACATGAATGTCTTCTAATTGAAGGAGGTAAAATGAAGGATAATAAAACTTCTGTCAGAGTGAGAATTGAATGCAGGCTATCTGAATGGCAAATAGGTGTCCTACCACAGAGATGCGCTAGTGCTTGATACTGCATCGAAAAAAAAGCCACTTTATGATTCTTACCAAGTGGAAGAAGTCCACTTGACGCTTCTAAGATTGCTTGGAAGAAGCGTGGCATCATGCCAGGCGTCCAAACTTGTGAGTTGCGGTAAAAAGGGGGGTGGGGTAGAGGTGCACCCATTAGAAAGCGCTCGGGCATACTTAATCATCATCGTCTGCAACATCATCAACAACGAGAGCAGCAGCGTAGGTTCACATGTTGCCTTACGGACGTGTAGGGACCCTTACCTGAATCGCAAAAGGAGAACACAGCATATCCACGATGTGAGGGATCATGGGTGATATCGATATGGTTGATATGTGGGATTCAACGTCCCAAAATCCTCATACAGTTATAAGGGACGCCGTAGTGGAGGGCTCCGCAAATTTTGACTATCCGGGGTTCCTTATAATGTGCACCCAAGTCTCAGCTCACGGGCCTACAGCATTTTGGCCTCCATAGAAAATGCAGCCGCCATAGACAAGATTGAATCTCGCGACCTGTGGGTCGGCAACCGAGTACCTTAGCCACTAGGCCACTGCGGAGGGGCATTGATGAGTGGGCGAAGCAGTGGTTTCGTTCGGATATACCGTAAATCTCTCGTGACATTGACCACTCACGCATGTCAATGAGCGACAAAGTAGTGTACAGTAATGTACAATGTTTTTTGGTAATAAGCAGTACGTTGTGCAGAGTTGTGAATTTCGTTTTGCCTTGATTATTACTGCTTTATGTATCAGATCTAGCCTGAAATCGGCAAATACGAGGTCTCTGCACGTTCTCCTGGTGGTTGTTGGTTGTTTCAAGTCATACGAAATGCATCGCAAGGCATAGTGAGGTGCCATGTGCTGCACGAGTTCGTCTTTGTTCCTGATCATCATCGTCATCATTGTCATCGCCATCGTCCTGACGTATGTTGGTACCTTACATGTGTTGTGCCGTGATATCAGAAACAGAATTTGTGGTCTAGAACGTGTTTGTTTTTCATCGTCATCAGCATCATCGTCATCGTCAGTGGCGGCTACGGCGCAGGACGATGTCGGACAACGGACAAGACTCGAACTTAAGGAGTTTTGCCTTTAATAATTATGGCGTATAGTGCACGGCCACTTATCAAGGGCACTTAACAAAAGTAACAAGTAAGGGGTGTAAGCAGAATGTTTTTTTAGTGTGGGGGGGGGGGGCACTTTCTTGATTTGGGGTGCAGTAGGGGCGCACCTATTTGAAATGGTTATTTTTAGCTCTGTTTGCCTTGGCCAAACAAAGTTTCGGTGGGGAAGGGGCATGAGTTCGGTGTGTCATCTGCTGACTATAAGCCACGATTTGAAGTTTGCATTCTAGGATAGCATAAAACGATTAGTGTTGCGTGCAGAAGTGTTTCTTTACAGGAAGAAATAAAGTTCTCTATGCGGAAAATTCATTGCTGCTACAGAAAAAAGGAACAATGTTGTAGAAAACGAGGCAAATACTGCATTTTCCTCATTTTTTACGATTTGGGACACATCTACTGAAACACCAGTTTTACGGATACGTGTACAAACTCTCGTGTTTTTCTTTGTTCACTGTATCACTCATCTGCTATGTTCAGTGTAATTGTTTGTTTTGCCTTCATGTCCTTGTAAACTGATTGACGAGGAGTAGCCGGTGCCACCTAACGATTGAACTTTTTTCTTTAAATCGTCATTAAGACAATATCTATGAACGAATTACGGCCCCTACCTAGCAGTTTCGCAGTCGTAATGCCGAACAAATAGATAAACGTTCAGCCAGCACTGAAATCTGCTAAGACTGGCAGGTTCTAAAAAGTGCTACATTCTATGATCATGCGTGGCGCTGCACAAAGCCCGAAAACAGAGCGCGCTCCAGTGCTCGTACCTCGAACTCGAATTCGCCTCTTTGAGCGGAAAAGTACGAAAACAGAGTGCGAACTTATACAATTTGTGGAGAGAAAGCAGGCAATTTCGCGCGCTGCGGCACCTGGCTACTTTGAATTGCAAATCCGCAATTCGGTTTTCCCCCAAGAACGTGAAGGCGTAAGCTCATTTTTAGAAAGCATTTGCGAAGGTGTTTGATCTGCGCGTTGTAAGAGTTCTATCCGATGTGCGTAGTTTGTAGCTGCGTAAGACTAAACCTAAAGGGCCTTGCTTTTTCACCTATTGAGGTAAGCCATAGTAGAGTAAAAGAAAGGAAATAGCGACCGTCTGAAAAAGAAAAAAAATAACTTTCCGGAATAACTATTTGCATCCTTCATTGGGAAATATGCATGTGCATCTTGCTAAGTTTTGATATATACGGATCCTCCTTGTCGAAACACATCCTAGTTGGCCACTGGGCCATCACGAAAACTGATCACGAATGAACAAGGCGTCAGGCAAGTGGAAAAGGAAACAGTCTATTATGCACAAAATTTTGAACTGAGCTGCACTATCGGATGGTTGATAAGAGGCAGTTTACATAAAATGTTGGTAATAATTCTGCCTATCGCAGGTCGCAGGTAAAAGGCATAACCATCCAAAATCCTTTTCAAGGAATCAGACCAAGTGTTGAACTCTCGAGTACATGCATTCACTTAAAATGTAGAGCTTGAATGTAGAATCGTTGAGCTTGAAGAGCTTTCCAAGTTGTTCTTTTTTTTTGGGGGGGGGGCTGTGTCATGCCCTTAAACGCCTCGTGTAAGGTAGCAATCGCTTTATTTATATACAAGCCCACGATATTGTCTACACATAAGATATTTGTACATATGCAATGCTTACTTTTCTCTTATTTTTTGTTTCAGAAAATAAAGATGGGTTTGCAATATATCTAGAGCTTAATGCGTATACAAATCTACACATGTTATCGATAAATTTAGATACGAACAAGCCCTGTTCTGGCCCGGAACAAGCTCAGACCTAGCTTGAAGTTGGCGAACATGAGGCCTGTGCACGTTCCTCTGGTGGTCGAGGGTGGTTCCCAGTCATACGAAATTCGAGACGTCATCTACTCACAATATCGAGACGTCATCATGATATCGAGACGTCATCTACTGCACAAACCAGTCGTTGTCTATGATCATCTTCATCATCATCATCATCATCGTCGTCATGGCGTATAGTGGTACTTTGCAAGAGCTGTGTCTTGATGGCAGAAAAAGAATGTGTGGTCTTCAAACCGCTTGATCTCCATTGTCATCAGCAATATCGTCATCGTCATCGTCATCGTCAGCGCCGGCTTTGGCCCACGCCACCGCCGGACAAGCGACAAGCCTCGACTTTAAGGAGTTTCGCCTTTAATAATTATGGCGTATATTGTACGGTCACGTAATAAGTGTACTCAACAAGTGTAAAATGTGAGAGGCCTAGGCAGAATTTCTTTTCGGTTCGGTGGGCGGGAGGGGGAGCTCCTTGATTTGTAAGGGAAAGAGGTGCACCTCTTTGAATTGGGAATTTGTCGTACCCTATGTAGCACTGCACACCGGATATTGGTGGGTACAAAGGAAAAAAGATGGCTTATAAATAAATGAAAACATAGTTTCCTGCTATACTGCTAGTGAGTTCCACTTTTGTAATAGTTAAAAAAAAGAGAAGTTGAATTTAGCAAACCAGCCCGAACTTTCCATTTGGTGGCATCAAACTGCATCGTTTAAAGTCTCTCGAGCTACACTTTTCGCGCCAGTGTTATAGCTTTCGTATCAAGCATAGTCTTGAGCTTAAAAAATATTGGGCGTATATCTGCACGCATAAATATATTTTTCATTGATTATCACTTTTTTTTCCTTTGAAGCTCGTTTTCATTTTGCTTTCTCTTCTTTCTGCGTGCAGGATTTTAAAACAGGTCACTACTGAAACGCACATTCGTTGAAAACAACACAGCTCGTCTGCGCTGGCTGCGAAGAATGTGCCGTCATCAATTCTAGTGGCATGCCAGCGCTCGAGTAAAGATGTGTCAGGACAAAAAAAAATGCTCCATAACAAAACACTTCCGCGCTATATACGAAGTTATAATTTGTCTTTCGGGCCACATTCTTCCCCAGAGAAGCAAATGCCGCACCTGTTCATTTCGAGGAGAGGCTTGTTCGAAGCAGGCCTCGTAGTAACGTGATAGCGTTAAAGAGCTAGTTTCGCAAAAATTGCGGTGTCGGCATCGGTGTTGTGGTGGGTTGTGAGCAAAAACACATTAGCAAATAACAAAAATTTTCGGGTCCAAGTAAGGATATACTTCCCGTACTTGGCCGCTTGCGTAAAAAGCAGGTTTTTTACCACACAGCCAAGCACCAGTTTGCAAATACAGTGAAAATAATGTTCATGGTTTACAAACACATACGTCTTGTACAGAGACTTCACAAATACAACATGTAATATTGCAGTAGTTTTGCGTGGTGCAGGCGCACGTTACGAACACACTTCAGAACATGTGATTATTATAACGACTTCGTGGTTTAAAGCTGGCCGCCCATTAGAAAAGGAACACACGTTACTCTGCATATACCCTTAAAACCATGTAGTGCGTGTATAGCGAGTTCGAAAAATTCCACGTGCATAATTGGTCGTGGTTTGAAGGATGCTAGGCGTTAAAGAGAGTGCAGCCATATGATTGATTGATATCTGGGGTTTAACGTCCCAAAACTACTATATGATTATGAGAGACGCCGTAGTGGAGGGCTCCGGAAATTCAGACCACCTGGGGTTCTTTAACGTGCACCCAAATCTGAGCACACGGGCCTACAACATTTCTGCCTCCATCGGAAATGCAGCCGCCGCAGCCGGGACTTGAACCCGCGCCCTGCGGGTCAGCAGCCGAGTACCTTAGCCACTAGACCACCGCGGCGGGGCGGCCATATGAGAAACCTTAATTGGCACAATCCACTTTGAACTTTCCCAACTACATTGTAATAATCCACAATTTAAACTTCTGGAATAACATCACACAATAAGAAGTATTATCTGATTGTTTGAAATAAACACAATAGTACAGGATATCACTATTGCGTTGAATGAATAATGGCGTTGCTTAAGGATCCCTCTTTTTTTTTCTTCCTTTCGTTGGCGCAGAATTCTAAACCAATGTGATTTTGATGTTTGTAATTGGGTCCAAACGATTAAACCCTCTCCCGAGACATTGTAGAAATGACGGTTTATTCGAAGGTAGGCGTACAGTGTTCGAAACTTGTATTTTGGAGAAAAAAGGATGCTTCGTGATTACCCTTGCTGA